>NC_134881.1:15301250-15303750 GCF_041734735.1 Babylonia areolata
GCGTGTGTGTGTGTGTGTGTGTGTGTGTTGCTCTTCAGATCGCCATTTGTGTTAAAATCAATATCTTAGGAACAGCGCTGTTTTTGTAACTTATGCTGTCTTTTTTTTTTTCTCTGTTTACTCTCTCTCATTCTGGGGTTGATTTCAAGGAGGGCTGGTCATGGGAAACGTTTTCTGTGTATTTTGGGAGATGATGTATATACATGTGGGGACCTCTGCCTGTTGTCATCTTGATTCTGATCTCCAGTGGTTGTCTTGCTTCATTAAAAAGGGAGCAGTTCGAAATTCCTCTCCATTTCCAAACTACCCCTTTTCTTTTATTCTCACGTGCGTGCGTGTGTGCGTGTGTGTGTTTGTGTGTGTGTGTGTGTGTGTGTGCTCTGGAAAGAAAGAAGGAACGAAGGGTGTGTGGGTGGGTTAGGGATCAGCCTTAGTTTTAATTGACTGTAAATAACTTACCTAGTCGCTGATTTCACACACACACACACACACACACACACACACACACACACACACACACACACACACACACACGTATAACAGTTGTGGTTCTTTATTATATCTTATTGATCTTCAGTTGGTTTTCTTTAGAGAAGAAGGGAGAAAAAAAAAAGGACAAGATTTTCATTGTTTTCTACTTGCTTTTCTTTCTTTGTCATTTTCTTCTTTTTTCATAGGGTGTGTTGTTTTTCCATTCGAAGTGTTATCTTGATCTTCCTTAGTCGTAGTTAGGATGATTTTTTCATAGCAGCAGCAGTGTATTTTGTCCCAGAAGGAAAAACAAACAAACGAACAACAACAACAAGAAAACAAAAAACCTCCCCCCAAACAACAGCAATAACAAAAAAAACAAACCAACCCAAAACGCACTATCTCCAGCATAGGGCATCCACGCCAAGAGAGACGTGCTGAATTCTGTCCGAAGGACACACCTGACACCCACGCGTATTACAGACCCCACTGACACAGTGCAGGCCAAAGCCCAGCCCTCTCACAGCCCTCCGCAGGGGCCCGCCAACGTGGCATTCTGTAAGCTGTATTGGCGCTGGGCACAGTCGCTGGAAACTTGCCTCGGTATTATTAATGTATTCCCTTTTGTCGCCGGCCAGAGTGTTGCGAGGCAGGTTGAAAGCATTAACTACGTACCGGTATTGGTATGTCAGGATGACCCAGTGAAAGCAATGTAAGTGTGTACCAGTATTAGTAGGTCAGGATGACCCAGTGAAAGCAATGTAACTATGTACCAGCATTAGTAGGTCAGGATGATCCAGTGAGAGCATGTAAGTATGTACCTGTATGGTAGGTCAGGGTGACCCAGTGAAAGCATGTAAGTATGTACCAGTATTCGTAGGTCAGGATGACCCAGTGAAAGCAGTGTAGCTATGTACCAGTATTAGTACGTCAGGATGACCCAGTGAAAGCATGTAACTATGTACCAGTAATGGTAGGTCAGGGTGACCCAGTGAAAGCATTTAACTACGTACCAGTATTGGTAGGTCAGGGTGACCCAGTGAAAGCATGTAAATATGTACCAGCATTAGTAGGTCAGGATGACCCATTGAGAGCATGTAGGTATTACCTGTATAGGTAGGTCAGGGTGACCCAGTGAAAGCATGTAAGTATGTACCAGTATTCGTAGGTCAGGATGACCCAGTGAAAGCAGTGTAACTATGTACAAGTATTAGAACGCCAGGATGACCCAGTGAAAGCATGTAACTATGTACCAGTAATGGTAGGTCAGGGTGACCCAGTGAAAGCATTTAACTACGTACCAGTAATGGTAGGTCAGGGTGACACAGTGAAAGCATGTAAGTATGTACCTGTATTGGTAGGTCAGGATGACCCAGTGAAAGCATGTAACTATGTACCAGTATTGGTAGGTCACGATGACCCAGTGAAAGCATGTAACTATGTACCAGTATTGGTAGGTCAGGGTGACCCAGTAGTGAAAGCATGTACGTATGTACCAGTATTGGTAGGTCACGATGACCCAGTGAAAGCATGTAACTATGCACCAGTATTGGTAGGTCACGATGACCCAGTGAAAGCATGAAACTATGTACCAGTATTGGTAGGTCAGGATGACCCAGTGAAAGCAGTGTAACTATGTACCAGTATTGGTAGGTCATGATGACCCAGTGAAAGCATGTAAGTATGTACCAGTATTAGTAGGTCAGAATGACCTAGTGAAAGCATGAAGTATGTACCAGTATTGGTAGGTCAGGATGACCCTGTGAAAGCATGTAACTATGTAACAGAACTGTTAGGTCAGGATGACCCAGTGAAAGCATGTAACTTTGTATGTAACATAACTGTTAGGATAACCCAGTGAAAGCACATGTAACAATGTACCAGAACTGTCAGGTCAGGAAGACCCAGTGAAAGCATGTAACTTTGTAACATAACTGTTAGGTTAGGATAACCCAGTGAAAGCATGTAACTTTGTAACATAACTGTTAGGTTAGGATAACCCAGTGAAAGCACACGAAACAGAACTGTT
>NC_134881.1:15318750-15321250 GCF_041734735.1 Babylonia areolata
CTACGACTACTACCACTATTGCTGCTGTTGCAGCTGTTGACGTGGTGTGTGTGTGTGTGTGTGTGTGTGTCCACGAAGGAAGGGGGGACGACAGACAAGCACTGTTCCCTCTGTGTACCCGTAGCGTCCCGTTCCCCCATCCCATTCAGTGACCCACAGACAGCACAGTAACAAACACTTGACCACATTTGCTGTCCAGCCTACAGTCTCCACTTCCTGTCAGAGGCAACGCAGGCCCGACAGAGTATTCACCCCCAACCCCCCCCCCCCCCCCCCCCCCCCCAACCCCCCACTCACCGATTCACACACTTCTCTCTCAGAAGCATTTTGATTTAACGTATAACACAAAGTTGATAGGCCACTCTGCCGTCCGACATGATCAATGGTTTGATAACTGTCGGTATTTATGTACTTTCTTATCGAAGGAAACTGATCGATTTTTTAACGAATAATTTCCCCCCAGACGTGACAAAATTAATCGGTTATGAGAAAATACGGGGATGTGTGTGTGTGTGTTCACGACTGACGTACTGACCGATTCCTATACACCCTCTTCTTCACACTGCCCCCCTCCTCCCCCCTTGTACCCCACCCCTCCTCCCAACTTCTCTCATGTATGATAGTCAGTCGTGTCCGACGATGTCCATCAGAGTGATGGCCTAGAGGTAACGCGTCCGTCTAGGAAGCAAGAGAATCTGAGCGAGCTGGTTCGAATCCCGGCTCAGCCGCCTGTATTTTCTCCCCCTCCACTAGACCTTGAGTGGTGGTCTGGACGCTAGTCATTCGGATGAGACGATAAATCGAGGTCCCGTGTGCAGCATGCACTTAGCGCACGTAAAAGAACTCATGGCAACAAAAGGGTTGTTCCTGGCAAAATTCTGTAGAAAAATCCACTTCGATAGGAAAAACAAATAAAACTGCACGCAGGAAAAAATACCAAAAAAATGGGTGGCGCTGTAGTGTAGCGACGCGCTCTCTCTGGGGAGAGCAGTCCGAATTTCACACAGAGAAATCTGTTGTGATGAAAAATAAAGACAAATACAAATACAAACAGCAGAGAAGGTAGCCGGGCCAGGATTTGATTCTGCCCAGTGAGAAGGCGTCACCTCAGAATCATGGTTTGAGTGTGCGTTCCAGCTATCTGGGGCGAATCAGTTCGTGTCCAGCTCGTCTGGGCGTGGGTCGCTTACTTCACAGCCCGCGTCATGATTACAGTGTTGACTGTCTTGCCCAAGTCAGATCCCCACTCTCTTGGCCAAGAGTGGTTTTCGGAGGACAGTCGGCGTTGGGGTGGTTCCCAAAGGCCAACTGGCCCTCCCAAGGTTGCAGCAAGTAAGAGCATGTGCAGTTCTAACCCCACTGGGTTCAGCCAGTCTTGCGGGACAGGAGGGGGAGAGTGATAAAGCTGGAGTTCTGTGCGAGAGGACGGATGACGTGTGTGTGTGTGTGTGTGTGTGTGTGTGTGTGTGATACTCAGTCATTCCTGATGCAAACAGAATGCTTCTCTTGGTCTTTGACTCTAATATTGGTGTTTGTGACTTGTATTGCTCAAGGGAGTTGCCATGCATATATATATATATATATGTGTGTGTGTGTGTGTGTGTGTGTGTGTGTGTGTGCGCGCGCACTGTTGTCCCCAACGTATTGGTTTTCCCCGGCTGACGGCGAGTGATTCCCGCATTTGATAATGTCATCCGTGAGGCGAATGAAACTGTGTGCACCGGTCCAGTATTGGTTTGGAAGACGACCGCTAGTGTTTGTCTTGTTCACTTACACAGTGATCCGGGCGGCTAGGGGAATTATTTATGAAGTTGCCTGCTGGGTCCCCCGGGCCCCCCCCACCCCCACCAGCAGGGATGACGGGGGTGAGGCTGGGGGGGATAGCTACTTTCCCGCTGCCAGAGATTCCTCGGTCGTCGTCTGGTAATCTTGACACTGGCGATCCGTCAATATCTGGCTCATCCTGTCTCTGTCTGATTGTGTCCCTCTCTCAGGTACGCGTAAATACAAATATATACACACGCCCAGCACAAATAAATGCACACACCGCACACACACACACACACACACACACACACACACACACACACACAGAGCTGTGTAAATCGTCTTGGCCTGCAAGCCCAACATAGCCACTGCTTGCTCTTTTTTCTTCTGTATTTTTTTCCCTCTCTCTTTTTTTTTATACTCAGGACTTGCAGTAGCTTTTTCCCTGTCGCTCATTGATTAGTTTGGCGAGAGAGAGAGAGAGAGGGGGGGGGAGAGGGTGCGGGGGAGGGGGGGCAAGACCCGTAATTGCCTGCCCCTTACAATCCACGACACGACCGCTGTCTGTTCGCAGAGCGAGTGAGGCAGTTCGATGGCATCGATGACGGTACGTGATGCATTTGAACTTCACGTGAAGGCAAGTCACCTTTAGGAAAAGAAGGAGAAGAAAGAAAAGAAAAGAAAAGGAAAAAAAAAAAAAAAGAAAAGAATACAGACGGTGTGTTGGTGATGA
>NC_134881.1:15323750-15363750 GCF_041734735.1 Babylonia areolata
GCTCGAATGTGAAATAAGAGCGGTAGCATAATTTGGTGCCTTGTATTATTCAGGAAACAGTGGTGTTTTTTTCTTCTTCTCAGAATAAAGGAGGCCACATATTCGCCTTCTGGCACCATTATCTCCATGACAGGTTTCAGCGGGCTTCTGCCTCTTGATTTAATTAATCAGCAAAGCCAGTTGACCCACGTTAGGCTGGTGTTGGAGCCAGTTCAGCCACGTTAGGCGGGTGTTGGAGCAAGTTGACCCACGTTAGGTGGGTGTTGGAGCAAGTTGACCCACGTTAGGCGGGTGTTGGAGCAAGTTGACCCACGTTAGGTGGGTGTTGGAGCAAGTTGACCCACGTTAGGTGGGTGTTGGAGCAAGTTGACCCACGTTAGGCGGGTGTTGGAGCAAGTTGACCCACGTTAGGTGGGTGTTGGAACGGTGCGCCACAGTTCGGGGGTGGTTGGTTGTACCTGAATCGCTTTTGACGCCTGCGTGCTTTCTGATTAGCTGTCTACAGGCAGTGTGTCCCCTGGTGTCTGGTGACCCGGGTCATGACAGGCCGTCAGGGGTCACGCTGGCCGCCCGTTGATGGGTTCATAGATCGCCACGAGCCCAACGCCCAGTTAAAATCACAGACTGATGTAAGCTTACAGTTGGGCCAACAGCAAAGTGAGAGCTGTATGACAGTGGTTTCTCCATTGCAGTGGGAAGTCATTTACAGCTTTGCCTTTTGTGAAGGACTACGACTGTCAAACTTGGAAGCAAGATTTGCACTGGCTCTTAGTGCTGCAAGCTGTGGGGGCTAGTTGGCTTTTGGGAACCATCCCCAATGCCGACTGTCCTAAAAAACCCTCTTTGCCGAGAGAGTGAGGATGTAACTTGGGAAAGATGCTGTCCACTATAATCGAATTCTGGCCCAGATATTTGGGAAAGCAGTTGCCTCCTCTGCTGTTGTGATGGTCATAGTCGGACACGACTGACTATCATACAGATCGTCATGAAGGCCTCACGTTAATGAGCCCACAAGTGTCAGAAATGCACGTGCCTTTGTTGTCCCGCTTTCCGTGTTATTTTCTTGAAGTCACAGCTGTTGATGACATAGGGTCTGTGGTCCAGCAAGGCCACACAGGATTAACAACAGTGTGTGTGTGTGTGTGTGTGTGTGTGTGTGTGTGTGTGTTTGCGCACTCTGATTCTCTGGTATAGGATTCAAAGGCATTTTTTCTTGTTGTTGGTGTTTTATTATTTTATTCATCAACAGTTGGTTGAGCATAGAACAAAACAAAAAAAACCCATACGTACATGTAACTGATATTCTGTGTTGATTTGCAGAATTTGCCGCTTGACTCTTTTGTTGTTGTTGTTGTTGTTGACGACAATTCCAAAGTCGTTGAGATACAGTAATGAAATAATGGCCAATAAAAGCAGAAACACAGAAAGCGGAAGGCAGAAATGGTGAATCACAAAACAAAACAAAACAGCAACACTTTTTTTTTTCTTCTGAGACGGTAAACTCTCCTCCACCTCCAGTGCTTTCTCCCCACTTTTGTCCTTCACCCCCACCCCACCCCCCAAACTTTCCTCTTCTCAATTTCCTTCCTCCCGTCGATCCTCCTCCCCCCACCCCTACCCCTGCCTCCTCCCCTCCTTCCCACTCCTTCATCTTCCTTCTCCCACATCCAAACAAACCTCTCTCCCTCCCTCCACCCCCCTCCGGTCTCCCTCTTCGAACGGACAGTAAGTGTATTGATATCAGGTCGGAGCAGGGCCGATCGAATGCTGCAGGCGGATCCAATTGCCGGGGAACAGTGAGTGTGGGCAAAAGGCAATTTGCTGAGGCGGCCGCCTTGTTGGGCGTGCTGAGGCTGCCGTTGGCGTCTTCCTGAAAGCACTTCAGTCCCTCCCGACCCCCCTTCCACCACCCCACCACCACCCACCACTCACTACCTCTTTCCTTGGGGCTGCAGGAGTCTCTAACTTGACCGGGGTCCGTCAGCTTTGCGTATCAGTCGCTGCTGCCTCTTCGGTTTGGGTCGCTTGTCAGCATTGTTATTTTAGACAACGAAAGTGTGTTTTATCAGCTGAGTATGATTTGCACATGTTTGTCGTGCGCTTGCACTTGCGCTTGCGAATATCAACAGGGAAGGAGTGAGGGCTAAGTGGACCGGAAGGGGGCTGGGAGAGTAAAACATCAATACTTTTTATACATAATTATATTGCAGTTTGTACAAAAAAGATGTGTGGCAGCAAGCTTGATCCAACAGGTGTGTGTGTGTGTCTGAACCAGTCGAACTGCATAAAGCGAGCACTGGTCAGCACTGATTTACATAAAGCCATACGAGCAGAAAAACAACTGCATCCTGAAAAATATGAGCTAACAACAACATAAATATGTAGCAAGGAGCTTAAACAGACAAAAAGGGGTGACACGTGTCTTTAAACCGTCATGTTGTCACCAGTATAATATAAAAACATGCTGTCGAACATTAGCTAGTAAAAAAAACAACTGTAAATGGATTTCGTTGAATGTTGATCAACTGAGATGTTAGAAAACTGAATGCTCAGCTTGCAGATTTCAGTGTGTGTGTGTGTGTGTGTGTGTGTGTGTGTGTGTGTGTGTGTTCTTTCTGTTTTTTTTCCCGCGGGTCTCTGAGCCAAGGCAGCTTCCCCATGTACCTCAAGCTTTGCTGCCCACACCACTGATCAATGAACGTTGTCAGGCGTGTCTGACAGGCAGATGGCCGTGTGTGATCAGGTGACAGCTTCAACGCTCACCCAGACCTGTGCTCCATCATGCGCTTGTGTTGATGGATAGATAGTGTGACTTGGTGTTTTTTTGTTTGTTTGTTTGTTTTTTTTTGTCTTTTTTTTTTCTCTCGTCCATCCAGACAGCGTTGAGTCGCGCGCTGTCATTATGTCTAGCGTGCACGTGCTGCTCGTCTGTTCCAGTGACCTTAATCAGGAAGTGGTTTCAGGCTGTTCCGGACGTGTAATTGTTTCTGCCGCAGTTCTGGTTGTCCTTTGTAGCTTTGGTGTTTTTTTTTCTCTTCTTCTTCTTCTTCTTCTTCTCTCTCTGTCTCTCTCTCTCTCTTTCTCTCGTTTGTAGCTTCTTTCTCAGTCTCTTTTTCTTTCACTTTCTCTTTCTCTCCCTCTTTGTCTCACTTTTTCTGTCTGTCTCTGTCTCTCTCTTTCTCTCTCTCTCACTTTCTCTCTGTCCCTGTCTGTCTCTCCTTTCTCTCTCTCTTTCTTTCTCTCTGTCTCTCTCTCTCTTCTCGATCCATCAGTGTTGACTGACATCGTCGGCAGGTCAGCCGTGCACATGCTGCTCGTCTGTCTGATCCAATGAGCTTTAATCAGGAAGTGGTTCGAATTGCTCCGGACATTTATTGTTGTTTTTCTGTCATCGCCGTTCTGATAAATTATCGTTTTATATTCTTTTTGTTTATGTCTTTTTTTCTCTTGCTCCATCCCCTTCTTCGACCTCCACGAACCTCCCACTCTCCTGCCCGCCTTTTTTTAATTATATATATATATATATATATTATTTTTTATTTTTTTATTTTTAATTTTTTTAATTTTTTTTATTTTTTTATAAATGTTCATTTTTATTTTGTCTCGGATCCGTCACCCATACCTTTACTTGTAGCGTGACTCTCACGCCCACAATCCCAAACCCTTCATGAAAAGTGTCGATTTCCCAGCACTGACAGCCGGGTGGTTTAAACAGTATTTTATTCGAAACATGTCACAATACAACACAGATATAGATGAACAGGGTAACAAGAAAATCTATATTTACATAAAGTCCTGTCCTGATACATGTGCATACTAAATATGTGACGGATGTCATCATAGCTAGAAGTTTATACGTGATCACACCTGAGTTTCAGAAAAACTAAGATATAAATAAAGTGAAACAAAATAAATAATATAGCTTTTGGTGGAGAGAGAGGTGAATAGAGTGAGGAAGAGAAAGAGAAGTAACAAGCACACAAGTACAGCAAGACAGTCGGACTGAACTTGGCCGACGAGCCGGATCCAGGCGTTCAATTTATTGACCATGATGATTTCGTTAAACATTCTTTTAATCAGATGTTTGCATTACTCGGGCAGCACGTCCTCTCTCTCTCTCTCTCTCTCTCTCTCTCTCTCTCTCTTTCAGTAGTTTGACTTGAAACGACACCCATGGGGTCACAGAATGAAACTACCTCGGACAGTTGAAATACAATCACCAGTAAGAAGGAAAACAGTGCCTTTAAGTCATACAGTATTGTATATGAAAGCAAATTAATACTTGCATTATCTCCGTTTGAACTCAGTGTACTGCTTGTTCCACTGTACTCTGTACATGTCTGTCCATGTAAAATAGATTAAAGAAAAAAACAAAAACAAAACTTTACGGCGAGCAGTATCGAAATTCAGTTGACTGCGGTGCTGTTGCGCTCTGCATACTTAGTCCGGTTGTGCAGTATCTGCTGCATGGTTGAGAAGGATGTGTGTGTGTGTGTGTGTGTGTGTGTGTGTGTGTGATGTCAGAACTCAGGAAGTTTGAATTTTGAAGTTTTGCAATCTCTCCACAGTATTGCAGCTTCTAATATTTCATTGAGAGGTTGTCAGTGGTGTTCATGAGAGAGAGAGAGAGAGAGAGAGGGTGGGTGGAGGGAGGGAGAGAGAAGGGGGAGGGACAGAGACAGAAAGAGAGAGAGAGAGAGAGAGAGAGAGAGCACTTCATCTATCACAAGTTAAAATTTTCTATCGCTTCAGGATGGACACAAACCCTGTTCGTTCGACCAAACGGGAGAATCTCACAGATTGATTCTTTGTCTGTGTTTTGGATTTGCTCGATGTGTTGTGACTTTCTGTCGGGTGTACAACTGTGTGTGTGTGTGGCAGGGGGTGAGGGAGGGGGGCGAGGGGGGGGGGGGGGGTGTTAGAGAAATCATGAAAGTTATTCTAGAACTTACCACTGTCTCGTTCCTTCCCCACAGGGCAGTGAGAAGTTTTACAGGGTCAGGGCGCCGCTGACGTTCCGACGTGAAAAAAAAAAAAATGTATGTATCACCGCGAACAGTTTTTTCCCTCTCTCCTCCTCCTTGTTGACCGGATTTGACCGTCATTTCCCCACCCAGTCTGTCCACGCGGGTGGACCGTGAGATGAAACACGACAAAACTATAAGTGTGGAGGTGCTGCTTGTGGTTAGGGTTGAAGACTGAGAACGACGTCTACTGATCCCCGCATTTTTTTTTTAAACCGGAGCGTGCAAAGATTTTGTGGTTTCTTTTTTCCTGGTGAGCCCAAGAAGCGAGAAGGTGGTGATGATGAGAACGCGGTTCGCGATGGATTGGAATCCTGTGAGTTAGGGCAGCGAGGTGGAAGGCGGAAGAGGGAAGTGTAAACCCCCTCATAGCAGTGTAAGGGTGGGGGTACACATACCTCTCACAGCCTTCATAGAGGCGTCCTCAGCGGCTGGTCGGTGAAGCTGGACAGGAGTTCAGGACACGGGACAAGGGGGCTGGACAGGGGCCGGAGAGAAGAAGATGCCAGCAGCATGTTGGAGCGATTCCGTTTGCTTGTGGATGCTGTGGTCAAGTCGGCAGGTACGTCACGTCACCTCACGTGCATGCTTGTTTGTTGTCTGGCTTGCTGGGTTTGTTGTCCGTGCTATGGTTGTGTCGTTTGTTTGATTGATAACACACTTCATGTATGTGTATATGTCTCAGTTTTATGTTGGTCGCATGCCTTTTGTGTTAGTGTTAGTGGATCGTAATAACTAACTTGTTCCAAACAAAATGTAATGGTAATAAGATGAATATGAATGTTGTAGAAGCCAGGAATACACATACACACGCGCGCGCGCGCACGCACGCACATGTATATTTTTCTTTCTTTTTCTTTTTTAAAAATATTTTTATTTTAAGAATTATTGACTGTTGAGAGACTAGTCCCGTCCATTCAATTGTGGAGGCTGATCAGACAAATTTGATATTACTTTAGGGTCCGGTTGGCAGATCCAATTGACAATCACGATTTTATGTAGGTCGATACGTCTGTGTCAGTAAACTGTCGGGCTGAACAGACAGATCCATGAATTTGAATTGAATTTCTTGCGATGGCCCCCGTTCTTCCCATCATCACTGTCATACTTCTCCGATGTCATAACTCATCAGTGTGTCTTTACGCTCAGGTCGATTTTAGACTGGCATGCAGCAGACAGGTTCAGGTGAATACTATCTTCTTTGGTTTGGCTTAAAAAAAAAAATCAAAATAAAATCTTATAACGACCGTGTACAGAATACGGTTTTTGAACTTTGATGAACTTTTTCATCTGTCTGAGAAGCATCCACAGAAGTTTAAAAGATAGTTCTGTGTCACGCGGATTGATCAATGCCTCTTCGATGATACGATGCAAAGAACATGCAGACATCAAACTTTAGTCTGTGTTCAAAAAGTTTTAAGTTGAACTAATGAGTGTTGCACGTCTTTTTGATTGTTTCGTGTCTTGATGGACGTCCAAGCTTCAGTGCACTTCGGCAATATCCACATTTCTTCCCCTCTGTGACCCATTCCGTCTTGAGGGGGAAAATTTGTGGATGTTGCCCGCACTTCTTTAAAAGGCTTTCATTTCGTTGATCAGTGTGGTGTGTTCGGTGTGAATGTTTGTGTTCAGTGTGGGTGTTCAGTGTGTCTCCTTCCTCAGTATCTCCCGTCGTGGTTGTTTGCGTGTTGTCCATTGGGATGATGTCCACGTATCTATTTAAAACAAAATAAATCATTTCCTTTTATTTTCTTGCACATGAACGAGCCATTTGTGACTGTGTTGGGGCACGCGCGCGCGCGCGTGCGTATGTGTGTGTGTGTGTGTGTGTGTGTGTGTGTGTGAGAGAGAGAGAGAGAGAGAGAGAATGCGCGGTGAGATGATACATGTGTGGGTATGAAGTCCTCTGTGCACGATCTATGCTTATTCATTTCGTCCCATGCTATCGCCTGCTCGTTGGCGTTTTTGTTGGTTTATATTTGTATGCTTTTCTTTTGTGTGTGTGTGTGTGTGTGTGTGTGTGTGTGTGTGTGTGTGTGTAATGAGAATATATATATATATATATATATATATATATATATATATATATATATAGTTGTGTGTGTGTGTGTGTGTGTGTGTGTGTGTGTGTACATAACGGAGCAGGCGATGTTTATGTTATTGATTGTGACGCACGTGCCTGTGGGAGGGTGGGGATGGGGCGGGGTGGGTGAGAAGTGTAGGTGGGGGAAGACTGGAATAAACAAAGATGATGGGTATTTATGTGTGGAAGTGCGTGCACGAGCAAGCAGCGCATACATACGTGCATGAACGAAAATGTCGGATGCGCGTATTATTCACCTTTCTCTCTCTTTGTCTCTCTCTGTCTTTCTCTCTTTTCATCTCTCTTCCTCCATCTCACTTTCTCTCCCTGTTTCTTTCTCACTCTCTTTCTCACTCTTTTTCTCTCTATCTTTCTATCCTTCTCCCTCTCTCTCTTTCTCCCCCCCCCTCTCTCTCTCTCGATTTCTCTCCCTCTGTCTGTCCCTTTATCACCCTGTTTTTCTCTTTCGCTCTCTCTCTCTCTCTCTCTCTCTCTCTCTCTCTCTCTCACTCTTTCACCCTCTCCCTGCTTCCCACCCCCTCTCTCTTTTTGTCCCTCCCTCTCTCTGTGATGATGATGATGATTATCATTGGTAGTAGTAGTAGTGGCAGAACTATTATTCATGAACATTATTGTTGTGTCATCGTCGTTGTTGTTTTGTGTGTGTGTGTGTGTGTGTGTGTGTGTGTGTGTGTGTGTGTGTGTGTGTGTGTGTGTGTGTTTAGTCACAAGGACAGAATAGAAGACCAGACAATGCCTAAACTCTTTATCCTTGAATAATACACTTTTGGAATCTATCTTGAATCGCTCTTTCTCACCCCCCCCCCCCCAGCCCCCTCCTCTCTCTCTCTCCAAATCTCTCTCTAGCTCTCTCCGTTCTCATCATGCCCCGCATTCGTTTCTGTCTGCCTCCCCCTACCCCCTTTCAGCTCACTTTCCCAACCCCCCCCCCCCCTTCCCATCTCCTCGTCCTCCTCCCAGTGTTGTGTGCTCACCGCACATCATCATGTCGCATTAGTGCCAGAACCCGTGAGTGAGAGGGCAGTTGAGCAGGGCCAGAATCAGCTTCCCCAGCGTCGGGTATAGGGGAGGCTTAGAGACAAGATTGCTCCGATTAGAAAACTGTGTTCATGCCACACCGAGCAGATCCCTTTTCCGAAGTCGTTCTGTTCCGACTTGAAAGCCCTGTCTTTCCTTTGTACAAGCTCACCGTCATGCATCATTTTTTCTTCAACGGCATTTTGAATAAAAACAACAACCTGTCTTCGTTGGATAATTGTTTTTAAAATTTTAATCAGGACTTGTGTCCGTATGGACACCTTACCAAGGTTCTGTCTCTTCTGGAGCCAGAGCCAGTTGAAAATTCTGTTTGGTGTGGAGAGGTTTCTTTGGTTCCGTTCCGGGTTCTGTCCCCCCAGGGACCATGAACAGCTGTCTATTTCAGCACGTGATGCCATGGAGACCTGTGTCGTTGAGCAGGTCCGTGTGTTGCGGAATCGAAAGTTTGGAAGGCAAGGAACCCTATCAGATGTCATCTCTCCACACTTTTCCCATCCGGAGCTCTGTGTATGTTTGTATGTGTGAGTGAGTGAGTGAGCGAGTAAGTGACTGTGTTGTATGTTGAGAGGGGTGGTGGTGGTGGTGGTGGCGGGGAATGGGGAGGAGTGCGTTTGCGTGTATGTACTTGTGTGTTTGTACGAGTGCGCGTGTTTGTATGTTCATGTGTAGTCGAATGTACGTAAAGTGCCTGAAACAACACAATATGATTTCCAACTCAAAATTACTTCTTTTTTTTTTAAAGTAGAAGGGGCCAGGGCATTCCTTTGGAAAAAGAAAAGAAAAGAAAAGAAAAAGAGGTTAAAAGATTAAAACAATCCATCGGTCTTTGTTGATTTCCATTCGTGATAGACCTCTCTCTGATAGGCTTCTCCCTCTGGTGGGCAACATGAATAATGAACAATCACGCCAGTTAATTTTTATTCTTGGATCGATCACTTTCCTTCGTATGATTTAATTTGCATGTCTGAAAGGAGATTGATTGAAAGCAGTCAGACACTACATTTGGGTGGGTGTGTATGGGGAAGGGGGGGGTGTTGGTGGGGGTTCTTTCATACGCTTACTGTCTGGTGCAGTATGCTGACGGGATCGGGAAGGGGGAGGGGGAGAGGGAGGGGGGAGGGATAGGGGGGATGCCGAGAAAAGGAGGAGAGATAGACAGAGAGAAATTGGCCCTGTCCTTGTCACTCAGAAGTATTCTCCATGGCTTCATCCAACAATCCTCACTCTCCATGCACGACACGAACGGGGCAGTTTTGTCATCACGAGGGCCCATCGATCCCAGCAATCCGCCTTAAAGAACATGTCCCAAGAAAATCCGCTGGGGATTATTGGCCCGCTTCATTCTGCCCTCACGTCGGGAATCATTGGCTGAGAATCGTACATTCTTTCTGAAATTCGTGAATTCAAGGCTCAGAATCGTATAGTCTTTCTGAAATTCGTGAATTCATTGGCTCAGAATCATGTAGTCTTTCTGAAATTCGTGAATTCATTGGCTCAGAATCGTACATTCTTTCTGAACGTCGGGAATCATTGAAGTGAGAATTGTACATTCTCTCTGAATGTCGTTAATAATTGGCTGAGAACTATACATTCTTTCTGAATGTCGTTCATCATTGGCTGAGAATTGTACATTCTTTCTGAATGTCGTTAATCATTGGCTGAGAATTGTACATTCTTTCTGAATGTCGTGATCATTGGCTGAGGATTGTACATTCTTTCTGAATGTCGTGATCATTTGCTGAGGATTGTACATTCTTTCTGAATGTCGTTAATCATTGGCTGAGGATTGTACATTCTTTCTGAATGTCGTTAATCATTGGGTCAGGATTATACATCTTTTCCAGATGTCGTTAATTATACATTTCTTCCTGAATGTTAGGAGTCATCAGCTCAGAATCGTGCATTCTGTCTGAACGCTGGGAATCATTCGCTGGTGAAACACCGAACTTCCCTGAAGGAAAGACAGGGGGCGGACGTGTGCCTTGATGTCATTCCCGCGTCATATCTTAAAAGCCGATGTTTGGTTCTGCTTCTTTGTGCCTGACGTTGGTTTTTGTGTGATGTGCTATTGGAATGGGAAACTGCTGCACTTTTCTGTGCTGTAATCGCAGTGTTATCCGTTGAGTCCTCATGTTGATGATGAATTCAGTGCATGTGCTTGATTTCTTTCTCAGCCGACTGTTGAAGCCTGACCAGGGCCAAATGTTTGTCACTGATTGAGACTACTGTCAAATATTATTGTATTAAGTGCGCAGATTGCTTTGTGGAATCTTTGTGTGAATCTATTGGTATCGTTCTCTCTCTCTCTCTCTCTCTCTTCTCTCCCCCCTCTCTCTCTCATCTCTTCCACTTTCTCTGTTCTTCCCACACTCCCCTCCGCCTCATCTCTCTCTCTCTTCCCGTCTCTCTCTCACTCTCATCTCTTCCACTTTCTCTGTTCTTCCCACACTCCCCTCCGCCTCATCTCTCTCTCTCTCTTCCCGTCTCTCTCTCACTCTCATCTCTTCCACTTTCTCTGTTCTTCCCACACTCCCCTCCGCCTCATTTCTTCCTCCAACCCTGCCCTCTCCATCCCTCCCCCTTGTTCTCCCGTTCTTCTCTCCCCTTTATTGCTGGCCATCCCAGTTGCATTAGCGCATGTACCTGTTGCTGAAGGGGCAGTGGAGTAGATCCGGGATGAGCTTTTTCCGTCGTTGGGTAAAGGAAACGGCTTTGGGCTTTGATTAGTGTTGGAAAGGAAACCGTGTTCAAGACATACTGAAGAGATCTTTTTTTCTTTCATGAAGCATATGGCGAAAGATCTTTTTTTTCATAAAGCATGTCTCGAAAGATTTCTTGCTGGATAAAGGAAACGGCTTTGGGCTTGATGTTCAAGAAACCGTGTTCTAACCATACTGAACATTTCTTTTTTTCTTTTTTCATGAAGCATGTTACGAAAGATTTATTGTTGGATAAAAGAAACGGCTTTTGTTCTTGATTAGTGTTGGAAAGGAAACCTTGTTCAATTCAAACTGAACAGATTTTTTTTTCATGAAGCATATTACGAAAGATCTATTGTTGGGTAAAGGAAACGGCTTTTGGCCTTGATTAGTATTGGAAAGGAAACCGTGTTCAAGCCATACTGAACTATCTTTTTTCTTCTTTTTTTTCCATGAAGCCTGTTACGAAAGATCTATTGTTGGGTAAAGGAAACGGCTTTTAGCCTTGATTAGTGTTGGAAAGGAAACCGTGTTCAAGCCATACTGAACGATCTTTTTTTTTTTCTTTTTTTTTCCATGAAGCATGTTACGAAAGATCTATTGTTGGATAAAGGAAACGGCTTTTAGCCTTGATTAGTGTTGGAAAGGAAACCGTGTTCAAGCCATACTGAACGATCTTTTTTCTTTTTTTTTTTCCCATGAAGCCTGTTACGAAAGATTTATTGTTGGATAAAGGAAACGGCTTTTGTCCTTTGTTAGTGTTGGAAAGGAAACCATGTTCAAGCCATACTGAACAGATCTTTTTCTTTTTTTTCATGAAGTCTATTACGAAAGGTCTATTGTTGGGTAAAGGAAACGGCTTTTGGGCATACATGGCCTTGATTAGCATTTGAAAGGAAACGGCGTTCAAGCCATACGAACATGGTCTTTTTTGTTGTTGATTTTTTTGTGGTCTTGTCCCTAAAGTCTTTACGAATGGTCTATTGTTGGGTAATGGAAACAGCTTTGGGACATCAAAGCTCTGATAGGAGTCCCAAAGGTAACCACGTTCAAACCCCACCGAACAGAAGTCTTTAGGAAAGGTCTGTTGTTGTTCTGTAAAGGAAAAAGCTTCAGGACACCATTGCCTTCATAGCCAGAAAGAAAACGATGTTCAGACCATACTGGATATATTGTTTGTATGTGCTAATCGAAGCTTTGAGCATTGTAATAGGACATACCCTCTTTAGTTTATGAAATAATTGTGAGTTCTGAGCATTCTTAACAAAGCCAGTCGTTCGCAGAACCATCCCCAGCGTACGGATTTTTTTTTTTCTGGGGCCGCCCTGGACATCTGAAAAAGTTGGCCCTTTCTTTGTTGCTCAAACTGGGAGGGGGGGGGGGGGAGAAAGTGCCTCCCCCCCCCCCCTGAAGTCTTGCCAGGTTGTGTCATGAGGGAGAAGTTTGCCCTCATTCACTTCCAAGTTCTGTCTCACGGGGGCCGCGCAAAATATGGAACTGGTGCTGTCTGTGCGCTGTTACGGGAACACGTGTCCCTGAGCAGATCTGTCTGTGGCAGTATCAGAACCCTTTCCCAGTACTTCTTCCCTTTTTCCGTTCTCTCTGTCTCCGTCTCTCTGTCTGTCTGTCTGGCTGGCTGTCTGTCTCTCTGAGAGTGTCTCTGAGAGAGAGAGAGAGAGAGAGAGAGAGAGAGTGAGTGAGTGTGTGTGACCACGTCTGTGTGTAATCATGCGCAAACATGCAAGGATGTGTTTGAAGTGTGACTCACCTACAAAATGCTGAATTCCAAGTCAAAGTCACGCTCCTTGTCTTTCGGAGAAAAAAAAAGAAAAAAGAAAAGAAGAAAAAAATTATCTTTACCAACTGATAACCTTTTTGACAAACGAAACTCCACTATCTTTCTTGACAATAGTTCTTGACTGAAACCCTGGCAGACTTCCCCCTTTGGCGAGCAACATGAATTGAACAAGTTGTGAATAATGTAAGAAGTTTGCCAGTTAACACTTGGATCGTTCAGTTTCCCCATTTACGAATAAACGTTTGAGAAGTGCTTCTTTGGAAAGCAGTCAGCCATTGCCTTACGCTTCTGGCGCGTGTGCTATTTGGGGAAAGGGATGGGGGTACGGAGGAGGGAGGAAGAGGAGAAGGAGAAGTTACTCAGACTGGAGCGGGGGGGGGGGGGGGGGGGGGGGGTTGTTGCTTTTTTCAAAATATTTTTCTTCATTCAATTTTTTTTTTTTTTTTTTTTTACATTGCACAAAACTTAATATAACTAAACAGTACGAATACAATACATTACATTAACTTAATGCATAACTGGAAAAGACAGTGTAACAAGACAAAGACCTATATAGAAGAAGAACATAGGGCACACATGGTGCATATTCTACATGTTTTTTGACACTGTTCCAAACATACACTTCGTTACAAACAAAAACACTAAAAAAACAAAAAACAACAACAAACAAACGTGATCACAAATAAATGAATAATAATAATAATAATTTAAAAAACAAACAAACAAACCAACAACCCCCAAAATACCATGTCCCAGCAAAGCCTCCAGAGCTGCCATCCCGCTTCATCCAGTCGCCTGCAACACGGACGTGAGCGGCCAGAGATCTCTTCGTCCTGCCTTCATTCTGCACGTCCATCCGTGCATCGTCGGCTGAGAGTTAACACGTTCGTTCTGCTTGTAGGCAGTCCGTTGGCACGTGATCCACGGCTTTAAGCCTGTGGGGAAAACAGGGGAAAAAGTGTGTGTGTGTGTGTGTGTGTGTGTGGGGGGGGGGTGACGTGTGCTTTGATGTCTTTCTCGTGTCAGCGGTGTTTGGGGCCGGTGTTTGATTTCCTTTTACATCCATTTGTTTTTCTTGAACTTTTTTTTGTGTGTGCGTTGTGAAGGCATGGTGCAAAGAAGCTGACCCTTTTACCCTAAATTAAGCATCCTCTCTCTCTCTCATTGTCTCTATCTCGGTCTGTCTGCCTGTCTGCCTCTCTCTTTGTTTTTCTCGTTCATCCTCACTAACCCCCCCCCCCCGACCTCCCCCCCCCCCCACACACACATTGTCTCTTTCCCTCCTGTCCTCTCTTTCATTCTCTCTTGTCGTTCGCTCTTCCCTTTTCAACCGGTCCATTTCCTGTTTCCAACCATCTTCTCCTCACCGTATTTCTTAGTCCACCTCATCCCCCCTACATGACTCGCTATATTGACGCCTTAACACACGCACCTTTGACTGAAAGAGCAGCTGAAAGCAGCCAGGGTCAGGTTCCCCAGTAGTGGATAAGGGGGGAGGGGGAGGGAGGTGGTGGGCTTAGACAGAATATGACCGTGATTAAGTGTCGAGAAGAAAACCGTGTTTGATTTTCGGAAGTCGCTACCGAAAGGTCTTGTCTCCCTGTGTAATGCTGATCATCATTCTTTGGAGTGGACTGGAACCACTTTTTTTTTGCCTGCAACTACGGCCATTCTTAGCAGAGTAAGCATGTTTTACAAAGTGTGTGTGTGTGTGTGTGTGTGTGTGTGTGTGTGTGTGTGTATTTTGGAGGGTAAGGGGACTTGGGTGTGTGTGTGTGTGTGTGTGAGATATGTGCCCGCTGTGTTGTGTGTTACTTGCTTGTGTGTATTTAGCTTTATGCATTGCTGTTTTATCTTTTGTCGAACATTTGTCATGTTGCGAGTGTGCTGGACTTGGCTGTTGGCTGAGATATTGTGAATAGTGAGCGACGAGCCTGTGGATGCACAATTTAATTTCCAAATGGATGAATGAAGTCGTATTGTATTGTATTTTGTTGTATTGTATTGTATTGTACTGTACTGCTGAAGCCTTGCAAACGTTCGGTCTTTGTGGAAGCCGTGGTGAGAGTCTTGTCTCCACTGGAGCTGTGTGGAATTGTTTCGTATCCAGATGGCTTTTCCTGGCTTCGTTCCAGGAACCTTTCAAAATGTTGTCTTCGTGGAAGCCATACTAAGAGTCGATCACATATGGAGGCAGCAGAAATTCTGATCAAGAGGCATTTCCCTGATTCTGTTGTAGCTCCCCCCCTCCCACCCCCTACCCTTACCCCTCAGGGGTAATACAAAACAGAAAAGTTGTGTCTGCCCGAGGGCGTCTCAGGAGACGCGTGTTTGTTGAGCAGATCGGTCCGTTGCTGTATTGGAAGCTTTTGGGGGATCCCACCCCAATTACACTCTCACTAGACCTTGCCCCACCTCTTTGCTCTTTTATGAGCGTCTACATGGATGTGCGCGCGTGTACCGAATGTAAGTAAAGTGCTATATGCAATATGTTGAATTCCTCCTCGAAATTACTCTGTTTGGATTTCCTAGTTGCCTTTGGCAAAAATAACGACACCACGCCAGCGATGGGCGAACAAAAAAAAGTCATTCGTGTTGAACAACCTCTTGGATCATTCAGTTTCTCCCCTTATGAATATGTTTGAAATGAGCTTTTTGAAAGCATTCAACTCTTGTATTTGACGTTTGATCTCTGGATATTTCCTTTACTATATATTATTGCGGTTTTTGTGTGTGAATGCGCTTCTTTTTAAAACATGAATCCAATTCATGTCAGAAAACCAGAGGCTCACAAATCGATGTATCGATTGATTGTTTTGAGGTAACAGTTCTGTTCGCTTCTTTGAAACAAGAGATGTGGATAACGATAGCTACCAGTGACTCCTGTCGTGGATAATGACATTTGTAAAATTGTTTTGTTTTGTTTTGTTGGTTTTTTGTTTGTTTGTTTGTTTTTGTTTTTTTCTCTCTCTTCTATTTCGTCTTGTCTTGATACACTGTGAACTGTGGAGACTGGTTAACATCACGCAGTAATCCTCAGTCCCTGTCTCTGTGTCAGTCTGTCTCTCTCGGTCTCTGTCTGTCTGTCTGTCTCTCTCTCTCTCATTCATACAAGTTTTTAAACATCGCATACTAGACTGTAATAAACAAGACTGGTCATGTAAACTTGCTGAAAGTGATAGATACTCTACATATCGCTGTTTTAAGTCATTGTTGCAACCAGAAAAATGCATCTCAGACATTACTATCATTAAGTTTACTGTCTTTGCTAAATTTAGCATAAGCGATATAAACTTCCACAAAAGATACACAGAAATATCTAACTCCTGCCATTTATGTAAGGTTGTGGACGACGAACGCCATTTTTGTTAGTATGCCCAATGTATTACAGACTTAGCGTTGCTTTTACAACATGGAAACAGGCTAATTGCATTTTTGTTAGTATGCCCAATGTATTACAGACTTAGCGTTGCTTTTACAAAATGGAAACAGGCTAATTACTCGCTCTGTGGCAATATCTATATACTACGCCTTAAAGAAGAGAAGAAATGACACGATAACACAACTGTTTTCAAATCAAAAACGTAATTGCAGGAACTGTTACGAACTAAAATCATTGTCTTTTTCCAGTTAAGAAATGTAGTGTCCATGATGTTGGTCCCCTCCCCCTTTTATTTTCGGTATTTTATGTGTTATATGCATGTACCTCCTTTGCAAACAGGCCGGTGGCCTTGCAGTATTTCTGAGTTTTGAGTTCTCTGTCTGTCTGTCAGTCTGTATGTATTTGTCACCGTCTCTGTCTCCCTCTCCCTCTCTCTCTTTCTCTTTCTCTCTCTCTCACTCACTCACTCACTCTCTTTTTTTTTTCTCTCCTTCAAAGCATGATGTTATGATGCAACGTAAGCATGAAATGTTGAAATTTGAACCATAGCAGACATCGATATCGACTTGATTCTTTCGCTGTATTTGTGGCACACATGCTTGTCAACATTATCTCTCTCTGTACCTTTGTTTCCTTTTCTTCTTTCTTGTCTGATCTCACGTGTATTGCCAACGTGCCAGTTTCTTGCTCTCTGTCTGTGTGTCTGTGTGTCTGTCTGCGTGCCGATTTCCGCCTGACAGACTGACAGTGTCATGTCTGTCGTCTGACCTTGTGTCTGAATGCGTCATGTCACTGCAGACGAGGAGACAGGAAATGAAAGATGACAACTTGAAGAAGGTTGTTTTCTCCGTTGTCATAATGTATGGGACGGTGCTGTTGTCTGGTATTTTATGTAATGTCTGTTTGTGTGAACTGCTGTTTCTGTTGAGTCCTCTACACAAGTGTACACTAACGCGCGCACACACACACACACGCACGCACACACACACACACACACATACATACACACACACACGGTTGTGGGTGCACTCATGTTCACACACATTTTTGCTGGTACACGCACGAAGGTACGTGTAATAGAAGTACTTTCATTCAACATTGTTTCACATGATGTGTCTTCAAACGATCATGTGTACACGCGTAAATGTACATTTAGACAGAAACAGAGAGAGAGAGCGCGCGTGCTCGCGCGCGCGCGCACACACACACACATACACAGACGCGTATGTCTAATCGTCTAAAATCACGTTATATGGAAAGACGTTAAACTGAAAAACACACGCACATATGCACTCCCGAAGACACACACACACACACACACACACACACACACACACACACACACACACACACACACACACACACACAAACTGTGCAGTTTAGGAACATTTGATCAGTTATGATTTTACTGCCAAAAGACAAGACACGCACGGTTACAGCTCCAACAGACTACAGCTTCTCGACTCACTTGAGAACAGTCGTCTCCTTGGAAAGAAAAAAAATGAATTGAGGCAGCACAATACAATTAATTGGACTGAATAAAGAATTTCAAAGACAAAACAAAGTACATGTGTATGTTTGTGCGTCTAGGTATTGATTAATGAAGTAGCTCTGTCTGTCTGTCTGTGTCTGTCAGTCTCTCTTTTTCTTCGTCTGTTTGTCTGTCTGTCTCTTTCTTTGACTGTCTGTCTGTCTGCATGTCTCTCTCTGTCTGTCTGAATGTCTGTCTTTGTCTGTCTGTCTCTGTCTCTGTCTGTTTCTCTCTCTCTCTCTCTCTCTCTGTTATTTGCTTTCACCATTTCATTCGTTTATTATAATGGTTTAATATAATTTGAAAATACGTTGATGCATTCACCCATGTCATAAGGACCTCATGGTCAATGACATTAAAAGTGTCAAAGCATCAAAAGCGTCTCAGTCTCTGTGTGTTTCTTTGTCTCTCTGTATCTCTCGCTCATCGTTTTCTTTCTCCTTGCTCTCTTTCTCTCTTCCAAGCTCTCGAAAAAGGGTAACCCTCTCTCTCTCACACACACACTCTCTCTCTCTCTCTCACTCTCTCTCTCTCTCTCTCTCTCTCGTTCTCTCTTTCTCTCTCTCATTCTCTTTCTCTCTCGCTCTCTCTCGCTCTTTCTCTCTCGCTCTCTCTCGCTCTTTCTCTCTCGCTCTCTCTCGCTCTTTCTCTCTCTCTCACTCACTCTCACTCACTATCTCTCACTATCTCTCTTTCTCTCCCTCTCTCTCTCTCCCTCTCTCTCTTCATCCACTCACACAGTTTTTTTTGTCCTTCTCTTCTCTCTTCAGAATAATTTTATTGATTAACCCCCCCCCCCACCTCCCCGGCCCCTCACTCTCTTTCTCTTTCTCCCCACCCTGATCTGACCGTCTCACTTTCTCTCTTATTCTCTCATATTTTCTCACACATAGTATATATATATATATATATATATATATATATATATATATAAAATAAGAGAGAGAGAGAGGTAGAGATCTTCTCTCACTGCCTTTGTCTATCTCTCTTATCTCAGTCTCTCTACCTCTATCCCTAGTTTCTCTGTCTGTCTCTCTGTGTCTTCTTGTCTCCATCCCCCTCCCCCACCTCTCTCTCCCTCCCCCGCCCTCTCTCTCTCTCTCTCTCTCTCTCTCTCTCACGGATCAATGAGATCTGCCAGTTTTTTTCATCGACGTCAGCTTTGTATTCTTTGCGCGTTTCTTTTGAATTTACCTTTTCTGGCCCGTTCTGAAAGAAAACCGTGTTTTTGTCTTTTCAGCAAATATCGAAAAAAAGGTAGATGGAACACACACACACACACACACACACACACACACACACACACACACACACACACACACACACACACACACACACACACACACACACACAGAGAGAGAGAGAGAGAGAGTGTGTGTTTGTGTGTGTTTAGTTTCGCCTGTATTCAGAGGCAAAGAAAAAACCGGAGAGTGTGGAGTCTTTCAGACGGATGTGGAAGCGCTGTTTTTGTTGTTGTTGTTGTTTGGTGTTGTTGTTGTTGTTGTTGTTGTTTTGACTCCTGAGAAACCACACAGATATCCACACGGATAAGTAAACAAACGAGTAGGCCAACGGACGTTTGATTTTGCTGGTGAGTAGAATATTGGTTAGAAGTAATCGTTTCAGATGCTGATTTTTTTTTTCTCTTTCCTTTTCTTCTCTTCTCTGATTTGCTGATGTTGGTCACCATGGTTTGAGTTTGTTGAGGGGTTTTTGTTTTTTTGTTTTTGTTCTGCTGAAAGAAAGTTTCAGCTGAAATTTTTTTTTCTTAATTGCTGTTGTAATAATGTAGGTGTTAAAGTTTTTCTGTAGGTAATAGAAAACCACAAGTTTGCCCTGAACGATGATGAGAACGGAACTGGACCAGCGATGCTGCCTGCGGCTTTTTAAATTTTTAAAAAATATTTTCTATGTCTGGTGGTCTTTTGCGGCCTTTATATATATATCTATCTATCTATCTATCTATCTATATATATATAGATATATATATATATATATATATATATATATATATATATATATATACTGAGATTACCTACGTATCCTCGCAGACATTTCCTTGCACCGCATCTTTTGTGGTTCCATTTTCGGAGATGGGGAATGATGCCCCGAGATTAGTGATATAAAAGTCTCCTCGCAACGCCTTCCTGCATTTTGGCGACGAGATATCACAGACCTGTGAAATCTGAAGATGGATATATGCGACATGCTTTAATGTCTTTCAGGCCTTGCAATGCTTGTGGAGAGGCTGCATGTCTGTAGTTTCTTCCCCTTTGCCTGTGTGACCCTTTTACTCGGACTTCAGAATCCCTCCTCGGGTCATTTGATGTGTACGTAAGGCCTTTCGAATTTCTGTGCGCTCTATGATTTTGATGTGTTGAATTCTGGCTTGGCGTTTTTCGCTCAAAATATATCTGTAGCTCCTTACCCAGAAGTAAGAATTCTTCATTTAAGATGTTTTGTTGTTGTTGTTTTTGTTGTTTTATGAACTTTCGAACTCTTCGGTGTCTGCGGGTTTCAAGCGGAGTACAGGTATGTCTCTAATCGTTTGGGGACTGAACAGTTCTAGTGTTCTCTCCTGGTCTGCGGGCTGTGTGTCTGCGTATTTCGATTGAGTTTTTTTCTTCACGTCTGTAGATTTATGCAGGGAATCTCCTCTTTTGGTCTGTGGATTTGAGCCGGGAATTTTATATCTTACTCTGTGTGTTCGTTTGGGGGGGTTCTTCTGTAGCTTGTGTTTGTCTTTTGTTTTTCTCGGAGGTACTGCTCCACGACTAATTTTACGTTGAAGTGGAACAGTCTCGTCTTGTCGAAGGAACGTTGTTCTTGCCTTGCCGAGTGTTGTTCTGACGTCTCTGTAAATGACGATGCCTGAGTAGGAGAAGGCGTCGACTTCTTCGTGTGCACTCCCAGTCGATGAAATTGGGTCAGAACTCGTTGTGCTGATATTCAGGATTTTGGTTTTTACTTTGTGTATGTTGAGACCTATTTGGGCTGAGGTGGTTGTCAGGTCTGGGGTTACTTGTCACGTTGTGGGTGTGGAACAATAGCGCCAGATCATCCACAAAACTTTGGTCATCCAGCTGGGTTTACAGTGGTGACTGGATTCCATTTCTCCGCTGTTCTGTCGTTGTCTTCGTGGCCTAATCAGTGGCCAAGAGGAAAAAGAACGGGGGTGGTAGGCAGCCTTGCTTGACTCCGGTCTTTACCTGAATGCTGCTGATGAATTGTCCTTGAATCACTATGCAAGTCATCACCTCACTGGAGTTCTTGATGAGGTTCACCAATTTGGTTGCCTCGCCATAGTGTCGGAGCAGTTTCCAGACTGCATCCCTGTTTTCACTGTCGAAGGCATTTTCATAGTCGACTAAGTTAACTTTGAGAGAGGACTTCCTTTTCAATGATTGCTATACTATGATGCTTAGCGCTGAGATTTGCTCTGTTCACGGTCTGCTTTGGAAGTTGACTTGCGAGTTTATTGTCTGTGAGTCTACTGCTGCTTTCATTCCTTCCGTGGAAGGTAGATGGTGCCTGGCAGGCGGTATTAACGTCTTGTCAGATGCCAGATATCAAGTTCTGAGATGTTACACACACACACACACACACACACACTCACATATGTATGGGATGTGTGTCTGTGCGTACGTGTTCTCTCTCTCTCTCTCTCTCTCTCTCTATATATATATATATATATATATGAGAGAGAGATGTGTCTGTGCGTGCGTGTGTGTGTGTTTGTGTGTGTGTGTGTGTATGTGTGTGTGTGTGTGTGCACGCATGCACACCTGTGCGTGTGTGTCTTCGCTTGCGTGTGTGTGTGTTCGTGTGTGTGTACGCGTGCGCACCTGTGAGTGTGCGTGCAGTGCACGGTGTGACGGTGACGTGTTTTCCACCCTGTGCACGGATGGGGCTGATCTGTGTGATTCATCATGAGCTTCACGCCTCCACACCGTCAATAGATCCATAAAGCCAGGGAGAAACGTGGTCGATACCGTTCTGCTGATGAGATCTGCCCCACCAGTCTCTCTCACTCCCACTGTCTCTCTGTCTCTCTTCCTACACACATGCGTCGACACGCGCGCGCGCGCACACACAGCCACACGCACACACACATGCACGCACGCACACACGCGCGCGCACGCACACACACACAGCTACACACACACACACATGCACGCGCACACACGCGCGCGCGCACACACTTACACACACACACACACACACACACACACTTACACACACACACATACACACCCCCTCAACACACACACACACACACACACACACAGAATATTGATTGGGGAAATAAACGCGTTGGTATATTGACAGTTTGTTGGGGAGAGATTCATTTCTTGTTTTCTTTTGTTGTTGTATTTGTTGATGGTTTTAGTAGTGTATTTATGTTGCATTGTCATACTCGTGGTGTTGTTCCCGTCTTCTGTTGTGTGAGATGATTGGGTCGGGTTTGAATCATTATCACTTAGTTTGTGTGTGTGTGTGTGTGTGTGTGTGTGTGAGCGCACGCTGCTCTTATTTATCAGGTGCTTCATTCTGTGAAGCTCGACGCGCAAAACTAGTTATATGCCTCTTCAATACATGGTCAATTATTCACTGGTCGGCGTTAGATTATTCGCTGAAAATGAAATCTCTCCTACCACCTCCTCTCTCTTCCCCCCCTCAGCCCCCCCCCCCCCCCCTTTTTTTTTCTTTTTTCTTTTGTTCTCTTTGGTTTGCTTCCCCGCCATGTTTGTTGTTGTTTACCACACATTACACAGGCAACGCAAGTCGAGCATGTGAGCTCCACAATCGATCGATATGCCTTGTTAAATTATTTCACCTCTGGAGAGACCTGGGCTTGTCTGGTTGCTGAACTTCCAGTGATTAGTGTTGCGTGTGGTTGGTTGTTTTTCCCCAAAAAAACAAACAAACAAACAAACAAAAAACAAAAAAAACCAACAACAAAAAACAATAACAACAACAACAAAAAAAAAACAGAAGAAAAAAATGAGAGAGAGAGAGAGAGAGAAGCTATTGTCGTTGCTGTTGTTTTGGAGAGGACAGGAGAGGTCGGTACTGGGATGGACGAGGATGGGGCGGATGTCAGTATTACCGGCGCCCACCCCCCCCACCCCCCCCCACCCCCCTTTTTTTTCTTTTTTTTTCTTCTCTCAGCTCTGTCAATAAACCCACATGAAGACTGCTTTTATTTTTGAAGTACCATTTTTTTTTATAGTTAAAATCAGCCTCTCCAACCTTGCGGCATGTAATGGACGTTCCAGCAATAACGCATTGATATTGTCACGGCGAGTGTCCTCGGGTGAGAGAAAGAGGTGGGGGGGAAGGGGGGGAGGGGGGCTGGGGGGGGGGGACGCGGCAGAGAGAGAGAGAGAGATCGAATGAACGAAAGAACGAAGATTTTTTTTATTGAGGGAAGTGGAATAAACAATCATACACGTGCTTTTTTTTTTCATCCAGCCTTCAGACCAAATAGAAAATGAAAATGAATCAAAATATTCACAAAGTAACAAAAAGATGTAGAAGTAAGGACATGGCATTCACATACACACTTAAGCATGCATATGTCCATAATCCTGATACAACCATTGTATTATGAAAATGACAATAGCAAAAAACAACAAAACGACAATCCAAAATCAGCAAAAAACAACAACCAAAACCGAAGTATATAGGACAGTGATTGTCGTTGTATATTATTAAGTATTGCAATAGCGGTTAGACATACAAGTAAAATATATGTGTTTATAATGAAATCAAATCAAATCAAGTAGGATTGTTGACATATTTGTCCATAAGGTGTGTATGGTAATTTTTTTGTTGGGTTCTTGACTGTTTTTCTGTATGTTAAAATTGAATGAAATATTATTCCATAAAACAGCCTCTTGAATAAATGAGACTGGATTTAAACAGATTTACTCTTTGGGTGGGGGATCTTAATCTTGTTGGTCTGACGGACTAGCGTGGCGGGAAATCTATCTCTCAGCCATGGAACATGATTAGAGATGATTTTAAACATAAAAAGTGCTTTGTTGTATTCGTGTTTAAGCTTTAGGGGAAGAATATTTAAGTGTCTCTGTAGTCGTCAGCAGTCAGTGATGAAGATTTAAGAAGGATTAATTGAAGAGCTTGTCCATGCAGACTTAGTAAAGGTTTTAGTACATTGACTTAGTAAAAGTTTTAGTACATTATCGCTAGCTGAATCCCAGAGTATGTGATTCAATATAAGCAAAAAAAGAGAATAATTTTGGACATTGTAAATCAAGAAAATGTTTAATTCTGGATATCGGATAACTCTATTTGGATAGCGTTTAACATAATGACATAATATGATTACACCAAGATAAGTTGTTATCATATCAGTGGTGACTCCAAGAATTTTATGATTATCAACTTCTTCTGTTGGTTGATCATTTATGGAAAGGGGTGGAAGGTTGTGTGAAAAGTTTTGGCGTTCCTGTATGGTGGTGATTGTGAGACATTTCGTTTCCTTTGGATGGAGACGCGTGTGATTTAAATTGGACCATTAAACTGTGTCATTAATGCTTTGTTACAGAGTATTGTACACTTTGTCTATTGCAGTAAGGTTTTTACTGTAGCATAACGACGCGCTCTCCCTGGGGAGAGCAGCCCGTATTTCACACAGAGAAATCTGTTGTGGTAAAAACGAAATACAAATACAAATACACATTTTCAAGTACCAAACTGGAATGTGCGGATGATTTTCAGTTTTACCTAGACATGATGACAGTCTGAGCTCCAGTCTGACCACAGAGACTGGTTGGATGGGTGACAGTTGAAATTCCACTGTGGTTGTATGGGTGACCGTTGGAGTGAATGGTGATACAGATGTCAGACAGTTCCAGACTGGTTGTATGGGCGACAGTTTTGAGCGATTCTTTCCGTTTCACGACCACCATCGACTTGCCGATGACTCTGTCGTAGTTCGTGCGTGCTGGGTATTTTCGTGTATCCATAACCCACCGATCACTGACATGGGTTACAGGATCTTTAACGTGCGTATTTGATCTTCTGCGTGCGTATACACACGAAGGGGGTTCAGGCACTAGCAGGTCTGCACATATGTTGACCGGGGAGATCGGAAAAGTCTCCACCCTTTACCCGCCAGGCGCCGTTACCGTGATTCGAACCCCGGGTCCTCAGATTGAAACTCCAATGCTTAAACCACCCGGCTATTGCACCCCGTCGATTGGTGCTATAGATGGGAAAATGGTTGTACGGGTGACATTCGCAGAGAATGGTGATACACGTCATTTCTATATGGGTGCTATGGATGCTTGGCTGGTTCTACTGGTGACAGTTGGGGTGAATGGTGATATGGATGTCAACCAGTTCCTGACTGGTTCTACTGGTGACAGTTGGGGTGAATGGTGATATGGATGTCAACCAGTTCCTGACTGGTTGTATTGGTGACAGGTGGAGTGATTGGTGCTTTAGATGTCAGACAGTTCCGAACCCATAGCCGTCTGGGTTCACTTCTCAGTTCGTATTTCATTCAGACCGCGAAAGCCATTATCGTGTTCTCGATCTTCATCAGTCTGTCTGTCTGTCAATCGGTCGGTCGGTCGATCTCTCTCTCTCTATCTCTCTCTCTCTCTGTCTCTCTCTCTGTCTCTTTCTCTCCCTCCTCACACACGCATACAGATACACATGAACACACATATTCTGTCTGTCTGTCTGTCTGTCTGTCTGTCTGTCTGTCTGTCTCTCTCTCTCTCTCTCTCTCTCCCCACCCCCATGCACAAGCGCAGTGAGAGTGGAGATAATTGGTCAATGAAGGAATTTCATAGTTGTGTATGAAGGCAAGAGTTTTTTTTTTGTTTTGTTTTGTTTTGTTTTGTTTTTCTTTTAATTTATTTATTGAAAAGACAGTCGACATAATGTTAAATAATTGGCCAATGAAGGAATTCCTTATCAGTGTATGAAGGCAAGAGTTAATTTATTTATATGTTCATTTATTTATTTTTTATTTGTTGAAAAGACAGCTGACAGAATGTTAGATGATTGTTCTATGAAATGAATTTCATAGTTGTGTATTAAGGCAAGAGTTTGGGGGGGTTTTTGTTTTGTTTTTTGAAGGACAGCTGACCAGACAGCCACAAGACAGCAGCAGCCATGGAATAGAAACTGGTCATAACTACAGTCATTCGTGGGCGTTGGGAGGATGATGCGAAATATGTGTGTGTGTGTGTACATGTACATGTATGTGGATATGTACATGTGTGTGTGTGTGCGTGTCTGTGTTTGAATCGTAGTCGTAGCAGCAGCAACAACAGCAGTAGCAGCAGCAGTAGTAGCGGTAGTAGTAAGAACAGTAGGAGTTGGGGAATCAATAACAGCAGAGTCCATGTAGTCATTTCAGCGTGGCAGCATGATGGATGTGATAAGGCCGCGTTTGGGAAAGCTTAAAAATCTGAACTGTGGGAGTATATTGGCTTGTTGTTTTGCCTTTTTATGTGTTCGAACAGCTGTTGGTCTGTTTAAGATACGCGCCACTTTTATGGAGATAGAAAATACCATGTGTGTTCCTCCACACAAGCTCGGACCACCAGAGCAAACCCGCTCACCCACCCATACGCGCGCGAGCGCGCGCGCTCACTGTTACATAAACACATCGCGTGCGCGCGCGAAGCGTACATATATATACACTCAAACACAAACGCGTGCGCGCGCCCACACATAAATAGGTATCAGCATAATTTTGAAGTGTGTAATATGCAATGGGTGAGGAGAGAGGGAGACACACACACACACACACACACACACACACACACACACACACACACACACAGACTGACAAGACATAGAGAGAGAGACGAAGAAGAAGGAGGAGGAGGAGAAGGGAGGAAAGAAGGAAGGAAGGAAGCAGGAGGGAGAAAGAAGAAGGAGGTGGTTTAATTTTCAAGGTTGCAGAATTGACAGTTTTACTAAACAAGCTTACCAAAACGAGGAAACCTCAATAGCCAGAGAGAGGTGGTTATGTGGAGAAGGAACGGAGTGGGAAGAGGGCAAGGGGATGGGTGGAGGGAGGGTAATTAAGTGATCGATATTTTTGTGAGTGAAAAACGATATGTGTATGTAATACACAGGTTAATTAGAGGGGATTGGGCGAAATCGTATGTGAAAGGGACGGCAGTGAAAAGTTTGTGATCGTGACAGCTGTTGCTTTCTGCTTCCCACACACTCTGTCTCTCTCTGTCACTCACTTTCTACAGTAAAGGAGTCAACATATTAACACACACACACACACACACACACACACACACACACACACACTGCCCTACCCACCCACCCTCCAACACACACACACATACACACACACACACACACACACACTACCCCACCGATACCCCCATACACATTGAAAAACGGTCGACCTGTTCATTAACCATGTGTGATCTGTGTGTGTGTGTGTGTGTGTGTGTGCATGCTAGCGTGCGTGCGTGCGTGTGTGAACCTGTGTGTGGCCGCCCACGAGTGTGTCTTTTTCGAGAGATAAGAAGGAGAGAGGTGGGTGGGTTGTTGACATGTCGATATCAGTGTCCCGACAAAACCGTACTGTGTGCACGTGTTCACCAGGCGACCTGTCTTGCGCAAGCCTCCCCGTGTGCAGCTGTCAGTCAGCATGGGCACGAACTCCTTCACCGAAAATCGTTCACTGCAGCGGTCCTCTTTCTTCCGGGGTCCAGTTTTATGTCCGCCCGCCCACCCCCAAAAAAGGAGAGGAAAAAAAAAAAAAAAGTGACGACGTTGGCATGAAAGCAAGCAAGCCAATACTCACGCGTGGGCGCGCGTGCACTACGCTCACACAATACGAAGGCACACAACACACAACATGTACATGCACACTCACAAATATCACTCAAGAGTTTAAAGGAATAAAATGTAGACTACTGCTGCACATTCATTCCGTCCCTCCCTTCCCTCACTACACACACACACACGCGCACACGTACACACCCACCCACCCACCCACGTTTGTTTTATCGATTCATGAATCTGTAGTTTCCTACAAAGTATAAGCCTTGACATTATTTTTTTCCCCCCTTTTTCAGATTCTACTGTTCTTGAAAAGCATGAAGGGAGATAGAAAACAGAAAAAAAAGAAGTTTATTTGCAACATAAAAAAAGAAGAGAATGTCGTTGTTCGTCTTATTTTTCACTTTGTGGTTTTTATGTGTTTAGTCTTTCCAAGACGATTGCAAATTTGGAAAACAGGCGTCGAGAAGGTGTTAAAAAGAAGGGCGAACTTCATAGAAGTTCTGTCTCGTCGTCCATGGTTTGGTTTTGAGGAGGAGAGGGGAGGGGAACGGCCTGTGGTGGACAAGGCTCGTGGAGAGATGGGTTTTGGGAGGTGGGGAGGGGGGCGGGGAGTTAGGAAAGTTGTAATGACAGGAAGGACGCTCTGTCTGTCTGTATCTTCTATCTGTGTATGCCGCTCCTTCTCTCCCCTCTCTCTTTGTCTACCACTGTCTCTGTCTCCGTCTCTGACTCTCTCTGTCTCTGTTTTGTCTGTCTGAATATTTCGACGTGAACATGCATTGCAATGTGATGTGACGTTTTTGTTATGTTCACATACCTCTCCATAAGGGGCCTAGGCATATACATGAATAAACTATCCGGAATCGATCTCTCTCAGTGTGTTCAGTGTTCTCTCTCTCTCTCTCTCTCTCTCTCTCTCTCTCTCTCTCTCTCTTTCTTCCCCCCCCCCCCCCCCCCCCGCTCTCTCTCTCTCTGTCACACACATACGTGTTCAAAATATAAAGTCGATAAGTATTTTGATGAAAGAAAAAAATGAAAAGGGTAGCTGATTCACTGGAGTTCAGTAGTCAACCCTTGTTTGTTATGTATATGCAGGATAATAATACCAAGTAAGAAGCCTTCCACTTTGTGCGAAATTGAATTGATTGATTGATTGATTGATGGATGTGTTCTAACTCCTTGGAATGATGTGTTCTAACTCCTTGAAATGAGCATTTTGTTTATTCAGTGAAATGTCATGTCATGTCATGTCATGTCATGTCATACCTGTTCATTGGGGTCCTGGGCACTAATGCTGATCACTATCTGTCCCCTTTCCACTGACGTCGATCTGTACCAGCAGGTCCCTGAAGTGGTGTGGGGGCTGGGATTGGGGGTGGGGGGGGGGGGGGGGTGGGGTGGGGGGGATCTCTTGTCGATGGAGTGAGATTGAGTGTCTGGCGCCTAGTGGGTCGTTGGCTGTAGACCCTGGGATTGATGGGTATGGGGGCAGCGAGCGGTGTGGGGATTGATGGGTCTGTGAGAGCCATCGTGCTTATTGGTGGGTGTGTGTGTGTGTGGGGGGGGGGTGGGGGGGGGGGGGGTGTTGGCCAGAGTTCTGGGTTCTGTTTAGTCTTGTTTTGTGTGGTTGGACTGTGCTGTCTGCTGTGGTCTGTTTTGATTGGTATTCGTTCATTACCGTTGGTCAGAATGTCTGGTGGTTCTTTTTTTTTTGCCACAGCGCCAGAACAACGTGAAATGTCTATTGGGAAAGGGGGAGGGGGGGGGGGGGTGCTTACGTAATTCCATCTTTTTTTTTTTATAGTATTGTCAAGTTCTCCCCCCCCCCTCTCTCTCCCCCTCTCCCTTTCCTTTTCTCTCCCTCTCCCTCTCGCCTCTCTCTATATATCTCTCTCTTCCCTCTGACACCTCTATATATATATCTCTTACCTCCCACCCCTCTGTCCTTTTTTTTCTCTCTCTCTCTCCCCCTGTCTCCACCATCTCACCCCCATCTCTCTCTCTCTCTATCTCTCTCTCCCTCCCGCCCCTCCCGCTCTCTGTCCCTCTCCCTTTTTCTCTCTCTCTTTCTCTCTCTCCTCCCTCTCACCCGTCTCTCACCCTTTTTCTCTCTCTCTTAAACGCACTCCCCCAACTTCTCCCATCTCTCACTGTCTCCCTTTTACCTCCAGACAGGCAGTGCCATTCGGACCTCACCCCGGTGCCTTCGACAAGAGCTGCACATGTGCAGGCCAGGATGAAATGAACATTGATAAAGAACTAAGATAAAATAAAATAAAATAGAATAAAATAAAAAAAAAAGGGAGAGAAAAAGATGCTGGTTGTTGAGGTTGTGGCCTGTGCGTCTTATGGCGTGTCTCTTCGGACAGTCGTCATCATCATTCAGCCCAGGAACGGCCCATTTCGGGATGTGGCTTGGCTAGGATACACGCGCGACACGATTTGATTGGATCTGATTTGATTTGATCATCGTAAAGTCCCGTCGTGTGATCTGCAAAGCTTTGTCGGATTTGTATGCAGAGTTTTCCATCACAACAGGTCTCTTTGGGGCCCTTTAGTGTGTTGTGTGTGTGTGTGTGTGGACTGTTGTCTGCCGTGGTCTGGTTTGATTGTTATTCATTCCCTGCCGTTGTTCTGGATTTCAGGTTTTTTGCTCGGGTATTGTCGATCTTGCTTTCTTTCTTTCCTTTGGGAGAGGGTTTGGGCGTGTGTGAGAGAGTGGGAAATGAGAGAGACAGGGGGAATTGTGTTGAAGGGGGAAGGGTGTGTGTGGGGGTGGGGGGTGGGGTGGAGGGGGGTGGTGGTGGTAGCGGACTTGGAGGGAGGGGCGGGTGTCCCGCCAGTGCGTGTCTCGAACCACGGACCCAGGAAGTCTTCTCACTTCCCGGGGTGGGCGCATTATCAGCCTTTTCTCCCACGTGGCCACGGGTCTGCTGTGCTGAGGTGGTTTTCAGTTTCAGTTTCTCAAGGAGGCGTCACTGCGTTCGGACAAATCCATATACTCTACCCCGCATCTGCTAGGCAGAAGCCTGACCAGCAGCATAACCCAACGCGCTTAGTCACGCCCTCAGATGCATGCATATATATATTTGTGCATTTATCCGAGTGGATTTCTTCTATACAAGTTTGCCAGAGGACAACCTCTCCTTGCCATGTTTTTTTGTGGTTTTTGTGGGTTTTTTTTTTTCCAGTGCGCCAGATGAGTGCTGCACACGGGACCTCGGTTTATCATCTCATCCGAACGCCCTGTCCGATTTTCCAGTCAGGCTTGGGAGAAAGGACGAGAGCGGGATTTGAACCCATACCCTCACACTCTCTGTATTGGCAGACGAGCGTTTTAACCACTCTGACGATGACACATTCCTCCTAGAGGTGGAGAATGGGTGACTGTTGACATCTGAAGTGACAGTTTATATGTAAGTTTTAGTTTTAGTTTTTTTTTTTCTTTTTTAAAATTATTTTTTATCGTTGTTGTTGTGGTTGGTATTGCCTTTTTCCCTTTTAACTCTTTCCATACGAACGGCGAAAGAGACGACGTTAACAGCGTTTCACCCCAATTACCATCATCAAAATATTGCAAGCCGAAGGCTCTTATACTGAAGACGTGAATGTTGACAAAAGAATACCACAATTCTGACGACGGAAGCTAAAGGTTGGGTCATTCAGATACCCACTGGACATCCGAGGGGTCTGTGTAGAGGAGAAGAGAGGACTGGCCGTACTGAGTGAATTAATCAAGCTGCGTATAGTCCTTCAGTATCGTTGCCTTCTTTTCAGTGGAACGCCACACGAATACGTTCAGACGGATGTAAAACAATAACTGTAAGTACTTGATAGCATCCCTGTGAACAAGAGGGTTACTTACATCAGAGCTGCGACGTGAGCTTAACCAGGAAGAGTTGAGTAATTAGTCGGTCTGGGCTCGTCTATAATCGTTTTGATGACGATGGCCAGACACGGTTTTCGCGTGAAGATCTGGGCGACTGTCCGGCTCTGTGTGTGTGTGTGTGTGTGTGTGTGCTTGAGCCAACATTTTTATATCCCAGCCATGCAGTGTGTGTGTGTGTGTGTGTGTGTGTGTGAGTGTGTGTGGGTGGGTGGGTGTGGGTGTCTGCCTTCTCTCGTCTACACTATCAACTAGCATAATCAAATACAAAGAAATGGCAGAACGGTGTGGCTGTTATATTGCTCCCGTCCCGTCTCCTACACATTTTGGAAGATTTTTGTTTTCGTTGCTGATAAGCAGGTAGATAAACGAATTGATTTCAGATTATGAAAGAAAAAACTTTTTTCTTAGTTTTTTTTTTCTTCTCAGTTCTTGTGTGTGTCTGTGTGTGTCTGTGTGTCTGTATTTCTCTCTTTGTGAGTTTGTGTGTGTTTGTGTGTTGGTGTTGTTGTTGTTGTTGGTGGTGGTGGTGGTGGTGATGGTTTTTTACGTTTCGTTTTTCATGAGTCGCTGTCCCTCCCTTGTCCGTCTGTCTGTCCCACAGGAGAGAGAGAGAGAATGGAGGAGGAGGAGGAGGAGGAGAAGAGAGAGAGAGAGAGAGGTCGGCAGTGACAATGACAATTCTTTACCGACATGGGCCATCCTGGCTTTTAAGCCACGGGATGTTGGAGTGTGGAAGACGTGCACACGAAGCACAGTACAGGTTAGCAAAACACACACACACACACACACACACACAAACTGTCAACAAAAGAAATGAAAACTTCGCGAGATCAGAGAGAGAGAGAGAGAGAGAGAGGGGAGGAGAGAGAGAGAGAGAGAGAGAGAGAGAGATCTATGTCTTAATCCTCTGTCACTACAACGGAACATCTCGGCCATAATGGGTGAACATGTGTTTTTCTTTGCATTCATGCATGGTGAGCCACCAGCTGCTTCGTTCGAGTCGATGCAACCAGGCATCGGCGTGTGTGTGTGTGTGTGTGTGTGTGTGTGTGTGTACGTACGTGTGTACTAATCCAGCAAGTTGGTGGCCTTGAGTGAGGAGGCACAACGCTACTTCATCATGTATGCAGCACGTAACCATCTCCGTCTAACCTCTTTACAGCTCTTTTTTTTATTTTATTTTTTTTATTCCGCCTCACGCACTGTGTGTCTGTCGTCCTGTACTGGAATGTCGATTCGGTATGTCTCTGTCTCTGTCTGTCTCTCCTTCGTGAAATGAATATAATTATGTTTTGTTATCTGCATTGATTTTTTATGCTGATGTGCTTGTGTTGTTTCATTGAGTTCGTGTAAACCCCCCTTCACTTGGGGATGAGGCCGTTATGTGTATAAACCATTCCGATCCGTTATATTCCCCCCCCCTCAGCCCCCCTGTCTCTGTAAATATACTTCTTTTTTTTTTTAAGATGTGAGCGACAGTGGGGTGTCTCTCTTTAATCTTGCGACCCGTCGTCCGTGTCTTCAGAATGACTTAACCCTTTCACCGCCAGTCAATTTAGAGTTCAAAATTCAAAATTTCCTTGTGGTATTAACACAGAAAAGACAGTGGCTAAGAATAGCTGGGGATTCCTCCTGCGATGTTTTGAAAATACAGCCTATCCTACCACCGAACATGAAGAGCAGTAGTCATGGATAACAGACCAATGAATGGTCATCTTTCAGCGACATGGGTCCTCTACCACGTCTGTGCATAAATGCGAGCTTGGCTGTGAAAGGGTTAACAGTGTGGGGGTGAACTTTTGGGGTGTTGGTTGTGTGTTTGTGTGAGTATAAGAGAGAGAAGGTGTGTGTGTGTGTGTGTGTGTGTGTGTGTGTGTGTGTGTGTGTGTGTTTATGTCTGTGTGTATGTACGTGTGTGTGTGAACCCCCCCCCCCAAACTAGTTGGAATCAAAAGAGACTGTCTTTTGTTGTTGTCGGTGGGTCCACTTGCCTGTTGAGTGGATCATATGGAATTGTCTGTCCGAATGGATGACCTCTTCGGTTTCTACCGACAGAATAGCTCTTTGTGACACTTGTTTTAATTAAAGCACTGCTGTTTTTACCCCTTTTGCCTTGAAGATTGATTGATTGATTGATTGATTGATTGATTGATTGATATGGATACTTATATAGCGCCTATATTCGGTCGGAGACCAAGCTCTAAGCGCTTTTCAAACACGGGGTCATTTGCACAACAGGCTGCCTACCTGGGTAGAGCCGACTGACGGCTGCAACTGGGCGCTTATCATTCGTTTCCTGTGTCATTCAATCAGATTTCAGGCACGCACACATACACACTCAGACAAACATGTAACATTTTACATGTATGACGGTTTGCTGTTGTTGTTTTTGCTTTTCTTGGGGAGCGGGGTGGGTGGGTGGTTGGGGGGGGGGGAGTACCCCGCCATGTAGGCAGCCATACTCAGTTTTTCGGGGGTGTGCATGCTGGGTATGTTCTTGTCTTCATAACCCACCGAACGCTGACATGGATTACGGGATCTTTAACGTGCGTATTTGATCTTCTACGTGCGTATACACACGAAAAGGGGTTGAGGCACTATCTGGTCTGCACATATGTTGACCCGAGAGATGGTATAAATCACATTTACCTCTTTCACTTTCACGGACCGTCTTCCTTCCCGTTAGTCGTAAATTTGGTGTCCTGTTACAAAAAGGATAGGAGTGAAGAAAGGTATGCATAGTAATGGTGTTCGCGATCAGGCGGCATGACTTTAAGTGGAGTCACAGTCACTAGTGATGATTAATCAACACGAAACAGATACAGAAAGCAATCCCATCGTGCTGAAATTTACATTTTTTTTTTCAGGCCAAATTTTAATAAACCTCAGAGCCATTGAACTCTTCTGCTGCTGAGTAATTGTTGGTCATCTCTTCGGAATTTTTGTTTGTTGCAATTCCTTATGTAAGAAACGGGCCCCACTCCAGATTTCTTTGAAACTTGAAGACGTCACATTTTACTGGGTGTCATAGTTGATCAGTGTTGCCAAATGTGAGCGTGATAGGTTTAGAAATATGGGTGGCTTTTGTGTCAATGACGGACAGACAGACAGAGCGAATCATGCACTCTATCTCTTTATAAAGCGGACGTCTGAGACACGAGTGAGTTGATAACCCCCCTCCTGTGTTAAATCATGAAATCCATGCACTCTCACGATCTTGACAGTCACAGGAAAAAGCTGGGGCAGATAAAAGAGTTTTTGTTTTTTTCAAGAGAGAGAGAGAGAGAGAGAGAGAGAGAAGACAGCAACAAGGAAAGGAGGTCTGTTTTGTAGTCATCATCACGTGATACCGGCTACCGACAGGTGTCTGGGTGTTGGCGGTTCAGGCCCCAGTGGCCGCAGATCTCTTCCTCGTTTCTTCACTGCCTTTAGCTCCTCTCTCGGCTTTGTGATACATTGTGCGGTTTTGTATTGTGCCAGGATTGGGAATTCACGTGGACCTACTTGTAAACTGTGACAACATTGTGGTGCATCACAAATTTTCTCCTGTAATTGTCCGTTTAGAAGACGGAAAAAGTTGTAGACTAGATGATGACAGTGTAATATGTACTCTCCATTTTCTTCCCCTCCACTCTTTTGACTGGCCTTCTTTTCGTCATTCGACAGGGGGAAGAAATGTAGAGTTTTTAATTATTACAGTGTTGTTAACCAATTTACAACTTTTTTCATTCAGTCTTTCGAACGAAACTGATTGGAAAGAACACAGGGGAAGAAATGTGGATATGGCCGTAACTGTTGTGATACTCGTCGTCGTCGTCGTCGTCGTCGTCGCCTTTTTTTTCTTCGAGTAACCATAGCCACAATGGTTTTTCATTCGTTTGATTCATTTCTTGATATTGTTTATTCTGAGAGGGCTTGTGACTCCACATGATGATTTATGAGGATGTCGTTCCTGATTTCACAGTTTCTTAGGATACAGCGTTTTCCTCCTTTTTTCCCTTCTCTCCATTTTTCTTCTTAATTTTAAGAGTGCGAGGCCACTCCTGTCTTGTTCATTGGAATGTGAGACCCATAATTTTACGAGTTTATTCACAGGCTGTTCTCAGATCTTTGCCAGATGGCTATATTTAACAAGTGTAGGTTTTTTTTGTTTAAAAAAAAAAAAAAATGTTGCCGTTCCGTCTCTCTTTCACCTCCTCTCTCTCTCGCTCCCTTGGGGTGTGTGTGTGTGTGTGTTACTCGCTTCCGTTCCGTACAGATGTGAGCGATGTTGTGTCTCTCAGTTTGACGCTGTGTTATACTCGTACATTATACATGTATTAAGTATTCAGTATAACTACATTTATATGCGTACATGTTTGTGTGTCTCTTAGAACAACGGAAGATGTGTAAGTCGGCCAAAGTGCTAATATCTTCACCGTTGGAAAATAAAGATTCATTCATTCATTCATTCATTCTCTCTCTCTGTTTCTCTCTCTCTGCCTTTCTCTTCTCATTCCCACCCCTTGCTGTGTGAAAATAGGAATGAATATTAATACAAGTCCTTTGTGATAGAGGATGCAAGTGCTACACAGTGAACTGTTAAACGTTAATTAACATGGAAGGTCATGGAACACCTCTTCCTCTGGACTGTCGGGTGTTTTTTCTTTTATTTTATTTTTGTCTATTTTGTTTTCTAATTGCCTTACCTATGCACATTATGCCACCGATTTATCCTCAAATGAAGGGAAAGTGTCGACGTTCACATCATTTATTACAGTTGACACCGCAGAGAGACGAGAGATTTCTCCCCTTGTGACGACAAGCATAGCTTTCAACCCGTGAGAACGGAAAACATCGTTCGACGAGCATCACGTCTGTCTGTCTGTCTGTCTGTCTGTCTGTCTGTCTCTCTCTCTCTCTCTCTCTCTCTCCCCCTCCCTCCCCCTGCCCCCCGGGGGACGACTTAACAACCACCATTAAAACGGTTGCTGGTAATAGGAATAGGTTGCAGAGATGTATGGTTCACATCCCTCCCCCCCCCCCTCTCTCTCTCTCTCTCTGGGGATGACTTAACAACCACCATAAAAACGGTTGCTGGTAATAGGATTAGGTTGCAGAGATGTATGGTTCACATCCCTCCCCCCCCCCCTCTCTCTCTCTAGCTCTCTCTCCCTGGGGATTTTAACAACCACCATTAAAACGGTTGCTGATGATAGGAATAGGTTGTAAAGGTTTATGGGTGGGATTGTTGGTGATTTAGCGGGGATCGAGTTCCCCATCTCGGCGCATCATTTCCACCCGTGGTGAGGTGGTGTGGTCGTTACCACTGCAGTGTCATCATCATCGGGGATATCATCGTGGTTGATGTGGGTGGGGTGGAGTGTGAGAGGGAGAGAGGGTGACGTTTCCACAGTTCTGTTTGATCTTGATCTCTTGATCAGCGTTTCTTGAGACTGCGAAATGCTGTGCACTGGGTATTTTGGTTTGGTTCCATCCACTGTGCCTAGTGTAGAAAGTATTTTTTTTATTAATAAAAAGGGGAATTGGGGGGAGTGGGGGGGGGGGGGGTCGAGGTAGAGGAGAGACATAGAATAGAGGGAAGTACGTACACGCACTAGCGCTGCACACACACACACACACACACACACACACACTCTCTCTCTCACACACACACACACACACACACTCTCTCTCTCTCTCTCTCTCTCTCTCTCTCTCACAGAAAGAGAAGGGAAAAGCAGCAGAACTTTATCTTTCCTTTGTGAAAGTAGTCAACGCTTCATGATGTTAAGTGCAATTTTTTTTATGGTGTCGTTCTTTGAGAGAGAGAGAGAGAGAGAGAGAGAGAGAGAGAAACAGGCGTATAAACCGAACTTTAAAAAGAAGAAAAGGGGGAGAATAAGAATTTAAAAAGGAGAAGACGAACAACAAAATGAAGAGGAAATGGAAAAAGGAAACGTAGGACGCGCAAAATGAAGGGCATATGCAGCATGCACTTAGCGTACTTAAAAGAACCCACGGCAACAGAAGGGTTGTTCCTGGTAAAAATTCTGTAGAAAAATCCACTTCGATAGGAAAAACAAATAAAACTGCACGCAAGAAAAAATACAAAAAATGGGTGGCGCTGTCGTGTAGCGACGCGCTCTCCCTGGGGAGAGCAGCCCGAATTTCACACATGAGAAATCTGTTGTGATCAAAAGAAATACAAATACAAATACAGATATAACCCCGTGTCTGTCAGTCAAGTCACAAGTCACTCCATGGTCCTGAAGACACACTTCAAATTGGGATCAAGCTCTCTACGTAACAGTCAGAAAGCAACGCTGGAAGGTTTCCTTTTTGTTCATTATCCTTTTTCTCAGAAATAGGAAAACTTTAATCTGAAAGCCCTGTATCGATCAGAAAATAATTATACTTCCGTCCACATAAGTGACCGTTCCTTTCTTTTTAAATTTTTGATAAAGATCAAATGCGGATTACAGCCACTGCCAAGAGTTAGAAAGAGTAGTAGACATTTACTGTTTTAGACTGTTTTCTGTAAGCATGTCGTTTTCAGTGTCATTTTTTCTCTGTTTTATTGCTAAGATAATTATTATTATTATTGTTCATTGTGAACACACCTGAGTTTGCATTTGTGTTGAATCATGTTTTTTTAAATTTAAAAAAACAACAAACTATCTATGGACGATTACATTATTATTGTTGTTGATCAGTATTTGCCCCGTTTCTTGGTGAGTGTTTTGCTGAAATAATTTTGGTGCATCTTTTGAGGAAAACGATTTTCTGTGATAATCATCATTCTGACTTACTTAATATGTTCCTGTTCAGTGCCGTACAGTTCTTACAGTAATAGCGTACGCATTCAGTTAGTTAGTTTTTTGGTTTTTGGTGTGTGTTTTTTTGTTTGTTTGTTTTTTTTGTTTTTGGTTTTGTTTCGAACGTTTTAAAGCAGTGAGAATTATAGTTTCCTCAAGTGGAAGAGAACTGCCGCATGTTGAGTTTTAAAAGTATCAACAGCATTTCAGTACTTTTAGTTCGTTGTCCATAGAATGGCTCGATTTCGTCGTCAGTTTGAAAAGGATCGGTTTATTCGTTCTGGATTTATCAGTCCAGATCAGTGTTTATAACGCAGCCCGCCACAGGGGCTGTCTCTGAACTTTTAGAGAGTGGGAAACAGACTGTGTGCAGTCACATGTTAGCCCGAATCACCACCCTTACTGCTAACCATTAGAGTTGGAGTGAAATCCTGTTATCTGTTACGTGACAGGAAGCTACGTCGTTCTGTTACTGACAGGAAGATTTGCATGTATTAGTCTGTTACTAAACTACACTCGCCGGATTGAGAAGAGAGTCAAAACATGTGCTTGTTGGCAGATAGTCTCTCTCTCTCTCTCTCTCTGTCTCTCTCTCTCTGTGTCTTGACCGTCACATCAGAACCATAGCTTATCATCAGTCACGACGTCTGTAGCGCCGTCTGTGTCCATCAATCAAAACGCTTCATGCATTACGAACTTACAGAGGACGACATTGATCAAGACCACAGAAGGCGGGATGTTGAAGTGTACACCAACGGGGATGAGTCACACCGCTGTACGACCTGTGGGCGTGCGACAGGTGTGAAAACACCCACCCAGGTCACCCGTGCAATAAGATCGTAGTGTCGAGAGTGCGGTGTCCTTTAGCCTCCCGTGTTTACAGGGGGGTCAGAGCAGGTTAAGGACTTGACGCAGTCTGTTCGGCAACGTAAGGTTCTGAAGCTCTACGGAAGCGAGGGTGGTTAGTGCGTGTGGATGTGAAAGTGGAACAGAGGGAAACGGAATGAACAAGCACTTCGAAGAGTGGAAGACAGCAGCTGTTGATCATTGTTTTTTTCGTGAGTGGGGAGCGGTGTCATGTGACGAAACGTAAGGTTACTTCTTCGTCTGACCGGCAATCCTGCCAACCAGGTTTATTCAACAAACCGCAGAGGGTCTGCTGACGATGTGGTTGTAGGCAGGCCTTACACATACAGTTAGTTGTTAACTGAAAATCCTCACACCTACTCACCATCTGTGCCGGTCCCGTTTGCTTAAAATTTTTTTTTTTAATTTCTCTGTGGAATCGCGGGCCGGCCTGGCGTCAGTCATAATAATTATATCCCCGGTTACCCTGTCCCCCGGCAGACCTTTTGTGATCAACAGATGGGATGTGGTACATTGTGGAGGACTTTTTGGGTGAGGGCTTTGGTACTTTACAGTGTCGTGCTTGAGGAGGTGGATTCCTGAAAGAAGACAAAATTCGTGGAATAATATTATTGACGGCCGTGTTTCCTGCCCATCACGCTAAGACCATGCGGGAAGGCAAGAAAGTGTTGAATATATAGAAGTACTACGAGCAGGCTGTTGGTTACAAGACCAAACCCCGCAGAACATTTCCATTGCACTCGGCGGAAGAAAACAACTCTCAATTTTTCCATAGGTTGATGCCTGTGGTCTATAACAGCTGTGGCTGCTGACCAAAGCTCTGGCCTCAGATTTGTGTGTAGATGGTTGGGACCGGACGGATACCGTGTGAAGAACGTGTACATGTTCAGATGAAAGACGTCGAGAGAGTGTCAGGCGTCGATGAACAGCTCATTGTACCGTATCTTGTCGCGAAACTGGACACTGCACAGCGTTGAAACCAGAAGTAGACTGCAGGGATAGAGGGCTCTCTCTGTTTGTGGTCTTGCGATCTTTTAGGAGCTGTGGGGGAGGGGGTTCAGTCTGGCACCGGC
>NC_134881.1:15373750-15453750 GCF_041734735.1 Babylonia areolata
TCTCTTTCTCAGTATTTTTATAGTTAATAATTTCATTTTATCTATTCTTTGTACATACTTTTGAAGGCATTTACACACACACAGAGATGACTTCACATATTTCGTGTTATACATTTTTTTGTTGTTGTTATATCCGGACATGTCAGTATCTACACCAGCTGTAAACAAGTGTAGAATTGTATTCAGTTGATATCTGTAAACAATTATTTGCATGTAAATATCTTGAGATTTATATTGTATGCATCACCATTTGAGAATCATGTAAAACCTGATTTCTTTTTGTCATCGAATGAACATCATTTGATGGGCCTAATTTTTTCCTTTATGGGGGAAAAATGTAAACGAAAAATATGTATGGTTTTTGAACAGTCAAGATGATAGCTGATGGACAGAAAATGAGGGGAACAATAAAAGGTTGGGCTTGCACTGCTTCAGATAGATGTATAGGCTTGTTCACCTGCTGTGTGGCTGGGAAGGCTGAAGAGAGATGTACATGGCTGTCCCATGATGGCCAGGACGTGACCTGTGGGTGTGGTGTGCTGTGGGCAGGAACCCTGGGCGGCGGGGCAGAAGGGGCGGCTGGTCCCGGGGCCAGTAGAGGCGGCAAGGCGGGGCAGGAGGGCGCCGGGCCCCACCACTCCTCCTCCTCCTCCCAGGACAAGACGCCCCTCTCCAACCTCTTCCACTCCATCCGCACAGGGCTGGGAGGGGCGTCTGAGGATCAGGCGGACACCTCGGGGGCCGGGGGGGCGGTGGGGGGCAGCGGGGGGGCGGTAGGGGGCAGTGTGGTAGTGCAGCACGTCTCGTGCCGTCGGCGCCACGACTCCAACTCTGACTCGGACTCAGACTCAGACTCACAGGGCCACAAGGGACTTGGTGTCCGGAAGCAGCAGGCCTCTAAGACCAACGGCAGCGCCGTGGAGGTGAGGGACACTGCAGACCCACAGCACAAGGGCAGGGCTCAGCAAGACAGCGCTGCCACGAAGACTTTGGACAGCAGGTCAGGAGAGTTGGACGGCAGAGGCAGCAGCAACAACAGCTCCCTCCCCCCTGACACGGCGGCTGTGAAGGAGAGACAGCAGGGAGGGAGGAGAGGCGGGGAGGGTCCATGTGAAGCCAAAGCCAGAAGCGGCAACACTGGCAGAAGGAGCGAACTGCCACAGCGTGTGCGGGGCGGGGAGAGCCAGGCAAGGAGAGAGGGGGGGCTGGCAGCAGCACAGGGCGTGGCCCAGCAGGAGGAAGAGCGACCGGCCAGCGGCTGTTCATTTACCAGCTCGGAGTGGGGGGATGTGACCCCCACGGAGAACAGCCCGGGGTTCGGGGCCCCGGCCCCCCAGGACAGGAAGGAGGACGTGCAGTCTACGCCCGGCCAGAGCTCAGGATACATGTCCACATCCAGGAAGAGCCTGGAGGTCCTGGACACCAATGCGCTCACTGACACACATCACTACCACCAGCACAGCAACCACGACAGCCCCTCCCCCTCCTCCTCCTTCAAGCCCAAAACCACCTCCCCTTCCAAGGTGCCCGTCAGGTCCAGACAGTTGAGCCGGGAGTCCTCCCAGATGGAGGAACCTGCTACCCCCCCAGCAACGAAACCTCCACCTCCCGACACTAGATCTTCTGCCATCCCCCAGCCCGCACACCGCAGTAAAGGCGGCACCGGCACACAGGGACATGTCCGGCGCCAGTCTTCGGGCCGCTCAGAGACGCTGAGCACGTGTTCGGCCAAAACGGCCTCCCCGGCCACCAAGATGCGACTACTGGACTTGGCCAGCAGCCGCGCACTGGACCGTGAGGAGGAGGGGGAGGGGGGGAGCGTCAGGTCGTGGTCTGGCGGCAGTGAGGACACCATGAGTCTGGGCATGTCCTGCTCTGGCCTGCCTGTGTCTGCCGACACCCCCGTGTTTCAGAAAGTGCAGCACAAACGGCCCAAGGGTTGTGAGTAGTTCGTCCATCCGTGTTGCCACGGTTCCTGCTGCTGTTGTTGTTGTTGTTGTCGCTTTTCAGTTCTCTTCGCTCATTCTTCTTCTTCTGAGCGGCCTGGGTGTTGTCTGCCCCTTATCTATTTATTTATTTTAATTTGTACCACTGCTGGTATTTTGACTGGTTGTTTGTTGGTTTTTTTTTCTGTGGAGTGTCACGCAGCTTTTAACTCGCCACGTGGAAATGGTAGCACATGTTTCTTTTATCTGTGGTGCACAATTCTGGTTTTTTTGTTTTTTGTTGGTTTTTTTGGTGAAGGAATGTATTGTACTGCTTGTTTCTTTGATTTCTGAAGTTTTTCATCTTCACTTTATCAAAGACTTACTTTCACTCTTTTGATCTTTTTTTTTTCATCAGTGTCCATTTTTCTTCATCTTCTTTACCTTTCATAAAAGAAATTATGTATATACTGTGCTGTTTTGTTATTGATTCTTGTTATGTAAGAAAGAATTCATGGGCAGAGGTACAATACTAGACAAACCTAACTGTGGTCAGAAAAAAAAAAGAATCTAAATAATAACAGTAAAAGAGAAAGCTAAGCTGATAAACTTTAGCTAACTTGATCATATCAGCACCCAAAATGTGCTTTATTATTTTTGTCTTTCCTTTCTTTTCTTTTCTTTTTTTTTCCTTCTCTCATTTTCTTAAATAAAATATTTTGTGTTACTATTATTCATGTATTATTTATCCATTTCTTTGAAGTTGTTTTTTCCTCACCCAAAAAATAAAGATGGTTTTTCTTTTTCTTTTATTAGATCTTGTGTCATTGTTAACTTCTTTTTCTTTTTTTTTTTTTTTTTTGTCTGTCAACTTCTTCTTTGCTATTTCTCTTCCTCCAATTTTTAAATTTTCTTTAGTTTTATCAAAGTTTTTTTTTTGTTTTTTTGTTTTTTGTGTTTTTTTTCCTCATGAATATGTCATTTCCATTTAACCTTACATGGATACCAAAGTTACTATTGCAGCTCTTCACTTTATGTTTGATATCTGGATATTATGTGTCCTGGAAAAAACATTGATATGGCTTGGCCATCTTAATTCTTCTCTCTTTTTTTTATTTTTTTACCTTCTTGTTTTGGTCTTCTTTTTTTTTCTCTCTGAATACATCGACAACATCGGTAACACCAACGACATGAACAATAATAAAGAGCAGTTAAAAGGAGAGTTATTTCAGAAGAAGCTCACTGCTCACATACACATACACGCACGCATGCTTGCATGCGCATGCACGTACACACAAGCACACATGTACGCACACATGCACTTTTCCTCTGATACATAACATGAACTTTAAAAAAAAAATTATTTATTTTTTGTACACTAATATTCACATGCATTCCCTTTCCTTTATACACTACTTTACTCCTTTCCGTCTAAAAACACTTATAGTGAATAGACGTTAAACTGAAGAAAACATGCACCCCCCACCCCCTCCTTCTCCAAACACACAAACACGGATGCATGCAAATACAGCTGTGCAGTCGTGTTAGGATTTTGTTTTTATTCTTGCCTTGACACTTGTTTCAAGAAACTAAGAAATAAGTCGTTTTTGAGTGAGTTCTTTGGCTCTAGCATTTTGGTGGGAATGGAAAGTTGATTCAGAAAGGCAAGTGTTGGGGGGTGGGGGGGAGTCATTCCATGTGTGTTCCAGCTTTATAATGAAATGACTGAGAAAGCTTCCATTGACTCTCATCACCTGTCTATCTGCATCTGCCTCTGTCTCTCCTCTTTCTCCCCCCTTCTCTCTGTCACCCTCTCTGTCTCAGTCTCTATCTCCCTCTCTCTCCTCTCTTTCTCCACCCACTCTCTTTATCTCTCTCTCTCTCTTTCTCTCTCTCTCTCACTTTCTTCCCCTCTCTCTTTGTCTCTCTCACTTTCTCCCCCCTCTCTCTTTCTCCCCCCTCTCTCTTTGTCTCTCTCTTTCTCTCTCTCTCTCTCACTTTCTCCCCCCTCTCTCTTTCTCTCTCTCTCTCACTTTCTCCCCCCTCTCTCTTTCTCCACCGTCTTTCTTTGTCTCTCTCTCTTTCTCTCTCTCTCTCTCTCACTTTCTCCCCCCTCTCTCTTTCTCCACCGTCTTTCTTTGTCTCTCTCTCTCTCTCTCTCTCTCACTTTCTCCCCCCTCTCTCTTTCTCCCCCCTCTCTCTTTGTCTCTCTCTCTCTCTCTCTTTCTCCCCCCTCTCTCTTTGTCTCTGTCTCTCTCTCTTTCTCACTTTCTCCTCCTTTCCTCCCATCTCTTTTCTCATCACCCTTCTGTATCTCTCTCTCTCTCTCCCTTTCCTCTCTTTCTCCTTTTTTCCCTCCCATCTCTGTTTCCTTGTCTCCTCTCTCTCTGTCTCTCTTTCTCTCTCTTTTGAGGGCTGGATGTAAAAAAAAGCAGCTGGGTGCTTACTCCACTACCCTCGTTAAATAAAAATTTGTTTCGTTTCGTTTCTCCCTCCCATCTTCTGTTCTGTATTTCTTCTTATCACAACAGATTTCTCCGCATGAAATTCGGGCTGCTCTCCCCAGGGAGAGCGTGTCGCTACACTACAGTGCCACCCTTTTTTTTTGTTGTATTTTTCTGCGTGCAGTTTTATTTGTTTTTCCTATCGAAGTGGATTTTTCTACAGAATTTTGCCAGGAACAACCCTTTTGTTGCCGTGGGTTCTTTTACGAGCGCTAAGTGCATGCTGCACATGGGACCTCGGTTTATAGTCTCATCCGAATGACTAGTGTCCAGACCACCACTCAAGGTCTAGTGGAGGGGGAGAAAATATCGGCGGCTGAGCCGTGATTCAAACCAGCATGCTCAGATTCTCTCGCTTCCTAGGCGGACGCGTTACCTCTTGGCCATCACTCCACTGTGAATCTATTTCTCTTTGTCTCTCTCCCACATCTCCCTCCCTCTCTCTCTCTCTCTCCCACACCACACACACACCCCTTCGAAGGCTGCATGGAAAAAAAAGCATTATTTTGCTTACTGTATTACCCTCAGAAAATAGAATTTATTAGTTCAATTCAATTCTCTCTCTCTTTCTCCCCCATCTATTTCTCTTTGTCTCTCTCTCACATCCCTCTCTCTTATCTCTCTCTGCCCCCTACCCCCCCATACCTCCTTCCATCCTACCCTCTTCCCCCGCCCCACCCCCCCACCTCCCCATGCCTCCCTCATTCTCTTCGACTTTATGTGTGTCGTATATCTTCTAGGATTTACTTCATTCTGTCAGCTTGAAAAAAAAAAACAAAAAAAACCACACCAGAAAACAATATCTCGTTTCAACAGTTCTCCCTCCTGGTGTTATTCCCACCCTACCCCACCTCACCCCCCCCCCCACACACACACCCCTGTTGACAGAGAGTTGCTGCATCATCACAACTGAATCCAGCACACAGTGAACACCTGTTGGAAAACTATTGATCCTGGGCCCTCACTGCCTGCCTGCCTGCTGCCTTAGATTGTTGGTGTCATGTGCTTAGGGGCTGAACCTTGGTCTGTGTGTGTGTGTGTGTGTGTGTGTGTGTGTGTGTTGGAGGATGGTGTGTGTGTGTTTGTTTTGGGGGGTGTTGTGTGTGTGTGTGTGTATGCATGTGTTGGACGGTGGTGCGTGTGAGTGTGTGTTGGACGGTGGTGTGTGTGTGTGTGCATGCAAAAGGAAAAGAGAGTAAGACTGTGTGTGTGTGTGTGTGTGTGTGAATAAATGAATAAGTGTGTGTCTGTGTGCGCACATGTGTGTGTGTGTGAATTAATGTATGTATGTGTGTGTGTGTGTGTCTGTTTGCGTGTGCATGTGTGCATGCAAAAGGAAAAGAGAGTAAGACCCTGTATGTATGTGTGTGTGTGTGTGTGTGTGTAAATGTGCATGTGTGTGTGTGTGTGTGTGTGTGTGTGTGTGAGTGCAGGCACACAATCATGTGTATATATGTATAAGCACTGTGAACTGTGTGATGATCTGTCAGGGCCATGTAGCTGTGTTCTTTGACTTGCAGTTGTTTTCCATGACTGGTGTTTTGTCTGTTGAGTCATGTCCCTTGACTTGAGAGTTGTATCCCTTTATTTTCATCTCTTCACTTTCCTTGTGACTTGAGAGTTATATGCCTAGATCTTCATCACTTGACGTTAGAATATTATCCACACGCCATGATCTTCAGATACTTATAGTTTGCAAGTGGCTTATTATGTTTTGAATTCTGAGATTTGTATCTTTCATGATATTGTTGTGTCTCTTCTTTGAGGAGTCGGTGTAAAATTTGAGTTCAGATATAGTCGTGTTTTTGTTTGTTTTGTTTTATTTGTTACACCAAAACTGATTGATATCATTTGAATCCATCAAAGATTGAAATTCCTGTTGATCAGCTGCTTTGAGACCAGTTGCTGTTATGATGACCAGTGGAAACTCATTCCATTGGTTTTGCTGGACTAGTGTTTATCAATTCTTTCTTCTTCTTCTTCTTCTTCTTCTTCTTCACCCTTAATTCCTTGAAGAGTCATTAGGGCGCCGCACAAGAGAGCTGTACACCATGTTCCTCCAGCTCTGTCGGTTATGTGTCAAAGCCTGGGTCTCTGTATGGGTAGGGTGGGGGGATAGTTCTGTTTTATACAATTTTCTATATTGGCAGTTCTGAACTAGTTTTCTGTATTTGTTTCTTCCTGGCAAGTGGCCTCTGAACACCTGCTGCAAACTTTTCAGTATTACAAAAATTAAAAAACCCACAAAACAACAAACAAAAACAAAAACAACAACAACAACAACAACAAGTTGCCCGTGTCTTTCCTTGTTTATCCCAGAAGATTTATCGTCCTTTCTGTTTGCAATCAGCTGATCCACAGGAAGCACCATGCAGTTAACAGCTGGGTATACATGGTTAACACGTGGACCTGTCAAACATTGCCAGTCTCTGTATTGTTTACTGCTACATGTTTTGAAACAAGCTGCATGGCACACTTGGTCTTGAAGGAGAGAGGCTAGCAAGGGACTGTGGATTTTTTTAAATTTTTTACCCCACTTCACACAAAGCAAAGTGAAGGTTATCAAGGTGTTTGTGTCAAGATTCGTCTCACCATTGGAACCTTTGCATTTATATGTGTGTGTGTGTGTGTGTGTGTGTGTGTGTGTGTGTTCAGCTTGGTCAAGTAACTTATAGACAGAAAATATTATTACCAATGAACAGTTTTCTCTCTCCCCCCTCCAGCCCCCCCCCCCCCCCCCCTCTAAATTCCACGAAGAATCATTCAACTTGTCATACAAATAACATTGCTTAAATATATATAGGTTTGCTGCATGCCATGAAGTGCAGTTGTGTTGGATGAGTTGTGGAAAGGTTTCACGGTGGGCAGGTGAGGAGAGGCAGGCAGGCCGCAATGAGGGAAGGACGGGGGTGGAGGTCAGTGGCCTTGAGCGGGAAACCCAGGTGGGGAAGGAGGACGTCATCACCATGGACACCAACCACAGTGCTTCAGGTAGTGCAGCAGTTCTTCTCCCAGCCCACCAACAAAGCATGCCGTCCCTTTCCCACACTGTCAGCCCCAGCCCTCAGAGTCACACTGCCAGAACCAAGATGGCTTCCCCACCGCAACCACCCGTCCAACTTCAGCCTGATCTGGAAAGTGCTGGAGCTTGGATCAAATCAAGAACCTTGTGGGGAAAGCTGAAGCTTTTGCGACCTTCTGGAACAAAAGTAAATGCACAAGAAGTAGATAGGACTGGTGACGGACATTTGAAAGACCCTGGAAGCTTCCAGTACCAACCAAAGAGGAAGGAAACCAATGAGCCAGAAGCAGGAAAGATACCCACATGGACAGAGCCTCAGGATAATATAGAGCACAAGAAAGAGCAGCAACGACAACAACCAGCACGCACTGTAAACTACCGCAACAAATGGATGAAAATGATGGCAGCTTCTGACACTCTGAGCGTCATTTCAGAAAGCTCAGAACCAGACGTGACAGAATCACCACCCATGGAGGGAGGGGAGAGAGGTGGACAGACGGCAGAGAGTTTTACCCCACAGGAACCAAGCCACCTTTCCCTCCCTCAGAAGTTGAGAGACTATGAACTGGACAATCATGTAGAACAAAGCCACCTTTCCCGCCCTCAGAAGTTGAGAGATGATGAACTGGGCAATCATGTAGAACCAAGCCACCTTTCCCTCCCTCAGAAGATGAAAACACCGAGAGATGATGAACTGGACAGTTATGTAGAACAGGGTCTCCCTCAAACCGGCACCATCACAGCACAGCATGACGTGGGTGAGAAGCCATTCAGCATGGATCCTTGAAAGCAGTAGGCCTTGTAGATACTGACAAAACTCACTGCGAGAGGACGTCCTCGTCAGCACAGCTGCAGGATTGCATGTGGACGTTACCTGTAGTACTTGCTCATCTGCATGCTGCTCCAAGCAAAACTGATGTGCTGGATTCAGTGTCAGAACCACTGCTAAAGAGGATTCTTTGTCCTCTGAGTGGACAGTGAATGGCAGAGGAAGTGGTAAACCCTGTCTGTTTCACCCTCTTTCAAACACCCTCACTGGGAATGACAAAGCATGCAGAGCTGTCAGCTGTCAGACATGCATGTCACTGCATTAGGAGCGCCCTTTCTGTCGTGGTAGCGACTGCAGAAGAGCTGACAGTTTGAACATGACACAAAGCATGTGATCAGTGTGGAGAACCTACATGGTCAGCAGAATGAATGAATGAATGCTTTTGATTAACAAGGGAAATAATCAAACCTTGATCATCTCTTCTGCTTGAAAAAAAGGCTAATTAACACGATTGCAGTAACATGGTTTGGGTTTTGGTGCTTCTAAAACTGCATGGCATGAGATGCTCTGTTCTGTAAAGAAAGTTAAGATCTTTTGTAATGGTCATGTTTACATTTTTGGCAGCACAAAAGGAAAGTCAAACAGCAGTATGTTCAGCCTTATGCCATTGCTGATTTGGACCACAATCACTGATAAAGAAGACGCGATACTGACCTTAACTGGTGTTTTGTGCATTGGTTGTATTCATTACAAGATTTCAGCTCTGTCTAGTCATCAGGAAGTGTTTTTGATATATCTATCTGTTTATCTATCTGTCTGTCTATCAATCTCTCTCTCTCTCTCTCTCTCTCTCTCTCTCTCTATACACACACACACACACACACACACACATATATATACATGTATGTATGTTTATATGTACATAAATGTATATATGTACATAAATGTATATATATATATTGCGTATATATATATATATATATGTGTGTGTGTGTGTGTGTGTGTGTGTGTGTATACATATATATTTAGAGAGAGAGATAGGCAGTGAGAGAGAGGGCATGATTTTATCATATGTATGCATGTGGTGACGAAGATGATGATGAAGATGATACAGATAATTACATAGCGCCTGCCCTCGGTCAGGCCCCAAGCTCTAAGAGCTTTACAAACATACAGTCATTTGCACAACAGCCTGCCTACGTGGACAGAACCAACTGACAGCTGCCACTGGGCACTTCTCATTCGTTTCCTGTTTCATTCAATCAGGTTTGTCATGCACACACACACACACACACACACACACACACACACAGGCAGGTACATTTTTACTTGTATAATCATTTTGTTTGATTACTACGTCATGTAGGCAGCCATACTCTGTTTTCGGGGGTGGGAGTGCTGGGTATGTTCTTGTTTCCATGACCCACCCAACGCTGACATGGATTACAGGATCTTGAATGTGTGTGTTTGATGTTCTGCGTGTGTATACACATGAAGGGGGGTTTGGGCACCTGGGAGTCTGGAAAAATCTCCACCCCTTAACCCACCAGGTGTGACGAGGATCAAACTCAGGAAAACCCTGTGCTGAAACCATTTGACCACCACACCCATGTGTGTGAAAGGCAGGGGGCTGAAACATAAATCTCTCAGGTTTAACTTGTCTCCATATGAAAGGGTGCATTGCAAACATACAGTGCCCAACATTATGAATGAGATGAATTCGTTAACACGTCAGTTGGTTTGAAAAAAAAAAAAAAAAAAAATCCAACAACTCCACTTCCATCTCTTTTTTTACCATTGCTGAGCAGTCCTGACATTGTCACCAAAGGAATGGAGAGTCAAGAAGATTATGCAGTACGACAGTGCAAGCTGATTCCCTTAGCCTCAAGTCAGACACTTTCCAATCCATAATTATCTGTATGCTACAGGTGCCACAAAGAATATTCTTTTCTTGTTTCCTTCGGATTGCACAACATGTGCTGTAAAAAATCTGAAGGAGAGATTCATTATCCTTCATTGAAGTTTGAATGTGTGTACACATTCATTGACACACTGACACTGTGGTTTGTGTAGACATCTTGTGACTACATCTAGATAACTTTATTTGTCCAAAAACTTCTTGCCTGAAAGATTGTCAGATCACGAAAGGCCCAGTTCAAAACATATCTATCTGATACCAGAAGGGGTAGTCCCGATTTGGGGGTGGGGGGTGGGGGGGGGGGGGGGGGGGGGGGGGGGGAACGGGGCAGAATGCTTTAGTCTTCTCTGCATTGCTTTCCCACCTGGACATCCAAGCAATGGCAGTGTGATCCAGGGTCCCTTCTTTTCATTAAGCTCCTGCTACAGACCTCTAATGAATATGGATTAATGAGAGATCCATGCTTGCCACAGAAGACAGGTTAAACTAGCCCCTTGTAATTCCATCAAGTAGGCAGATAGGACAGGTCAGGAGGAAAAGACTAGTCCTTCATCACTGTACGTGTTGCTTACTGCCCGTTTTTTTGCCTTCTGGATGAAGGGCAGCAACTCATCATTGTATAGCTAATATTAACAGGAGCTCTTGTTTGTCAAAAAAACATGAAAAGGACAGGTATGACCAAAAAAGGTCAAAGACTAAAACAGGAAAAAGGTGTTAATGTATATATAGATATATATGTATCTCTCTCTCTCTCTCTCTCTCTCTCTCTCTCTATATATATATATATATATATATATATATATATCTATATTTATATATATATATATCTATCTGTATATTATAAAAGAAAAAAAGATATCACACTGAAAAAAAAAGAGAAAAGGACAGGGGGTTTTGTTGTTTTTTTTAATGAATTTTTTTTAACCATGTACCAACTGCATGACTTATGTCTCTATTGAAAAAAAAATGCAAAGAAAAAACTTTAGAGTGATCATACAGAGCCAGATCGGAAGCTTTGGTGACTCCTGTCTCAGTTAAGCTTGTCTGTGGAATGTTTCTTTCGCCTTGCTGATTTGACGTGCATGTCTTGCGGCAGTGCGTTGACTAACAGTATTGTTTGTAGTGGGTGAATGAAGGTTGTAAAGCCATGTTTCTTTCTGTCGTGTGTTTGTTCTTTCATTGGAAAACAAACTTCAGCAGACTCTTTGTTTCCTTCAGTCGTATATTTGCTCTTTCATTTGGAAACTGCCTTTGGCAGGCTGTCATCCTTTCAGCTGCTGCCATTTGGGGACTGTTGCTTCTTTGGGGATATGTATGTATTTGTGAACAAAATTTGTTCAACCATTGTGCTGTCTCTGTCTGTCTGTCTCATTTTCTCTCTTTCTCTCTATCTATCTCTCTGTCTGTCTCTCTTTGTCAATCTATCTGTCTTTTTGTCTCTCTGTCCTGTCTCTGTCTGTCTCTCTCTCTGTGTCTCTCTGTGTCTCTTCATGTACATGCTCCCTCAAGCATGCACACACATGCACATGTGCTCACACACACACAGTCTAACACACACACACACACACTTATAATTCATGTATAACTACATAACCATGTCGACAGGATGTTTATCTGCAATCTAGTGTGCTGACGGGTTCAGCGTTTCAGCATATGAACGTGTGGCTTTGTGTTACTGTTGTTTGAAGCTGTACATCATGACGAAAAAGGCAGCTGGAGCCCTGTTATGCATTCGCTATATTTTTCAGTGTGGTGTGAAGGATGAATTTCATGCAAAGGAGTTTGGAAACAGCCTGCTGTACAACGGGCCTCCAATACTTGTTGTACTCCATACTTTTCTTTCATCTGTTATCCCTTGTTCCTTTATCATGATCCCTCCTCTGATTTTCATCTGATTTTCCTCTGTCTCTTCACTATTCCCCTGAACTGTCTTGGTGTGTGTTTTGTCCTGTTGTCATGACTGTCTTTTATGCATCCGTTTTTCCTTCTTTTTTGATTTTATTTTTTTAATTTTTATACTGCTGTTTATTTGACATCCTTTCACTGACATCGTCCTCAAATATATTGCTCACTGTGATACTGTTTTATAGGATGTAGGTGTACTACTGTCAGTGTTAAGCCCAGCTTTTAACATAATGTGAGTAAGTTATCAGACTTTGAATAAAATTCATGTTTCTATGCCAATTTGAAAAAAAAAAGAATCTTTCTATCTTTCTACTTACTTATTCTTCCAGCACAAAGCTACCCAACACTGTTTGTCCACATTGCTGTCTTTCTGTGATATACACACGTGGACGTGAGTGCATGTACAAAGGTAGACAAAGATGCACCTGTGTATGCTCTTATCTTTCCTTATAAGTAAACACTTGAACAGAAGGCTGCATTCACAGCACAGTGTGTTAGATGTCCATGCTTTTCCTTCAGGCTTTTTTGTGGTGGTTTTTTTTGTTTTTTTTCAAGCGTTTGGCTATCAGCGATGTGGAGGTGTGCCATATGGTGATGACGTGGTATCTTGGTGTCTCGTTTGCTGATGCACATTTTCTACTGATGCACGCTTCATGTGTCAGTGTTGAAAGTGTGAATGGTATTTCAGTTTCAGTTTCATTTTCTTACGGAGGCGTCACTGCGTTTGCACAAATCCATATACGCTACACCACATCTGCTAGGCAGATGCCTGACCAGCAGCGTAACCCAATGCGCTTTGTCAGGCTTCGAGTGCATGCTTACATATTTGTGTACCTATCAGAGTGGATTTCTTCTACTGAATTTTTGCCTGAGGGCAACAATTTCATTGCCATGGGTTTTTTTTCAGTGCACTAAGTGCGTGCTGCACACGGGACCTCGGTTTGTCGTCTCATTCGAATGATCAGACACTCAATTTGATTTTCCAGTCAAACTTGAGAGAAAGGGCGAGAGCGGGATTCGAACCTATACCTTTATGGACTCTCTGTATTGCCAGATGAGCGTCTTGACCATTCTGCCGTCTTCCTCATGATGCACACACAGTCCTCCTACACACAGCACAGGACACACAGTGCTCACATTCTCACTCCCATGCATGGACGTTCTATGTCATTTATGCATGTGCAGGATAACACTTGTGTGCTCACATAAATACAAAAGCAACCTCTGCCATGAGTGCATAGGCATATGCTTCCTTGAATGTGCATGTACTTGACTATACAGCCCAAAGAGAGAGAGACATAGAGAGAAAATATGTAGACATACCACCTCATTTGCACATACTGATCATCGATATATATATATGTATTTTATTCAGGTTGATATTAGATCAGTGTGTATGCATAAAGGCAAACAAACATGTGCATGTACACTCATAAATACAATATGTGAATGCACTCAAGACTCACACACACAAGTACATATGCACACACATTATCAAAAAGAAAGAAAGAAAAAAGGTGGTGCTCTCAGTGTAGCAATGTTCTCTCCTTGGGGAGAGCAGCCTGAATTTCACATAGAGAAATTTGTTGTGACAAAAGAGTGTTACAGTACAATACAATACAATACAACACACATGCACACACACACACACACACACACACACACACACACACACACAATATGCACAGTTAACAACCACTTTGTGTTTGAGCTGTTTGCAAAGTGTCGTTAATGTGCTGAACCGTAATAGACCCAGTTATTGCACCATTTTCAGTCAGTGTAATTGGCAATCTCAGTTACTTAACTATTGTTCTGTGTTCATCTGCCTTTTCTTTAGATAATTGTATTTTCACCTTCTTTCAGCCTCCCTCTTTTGTATATACACGTCCCCATAGATTCAAAATTTTTCCCCAACTTAGGCTGTAGTAACAGACACTTTGCTTGTAGTTGTTGTAGTGTGGCTTTGTAGTGCAGTCTGCTGCGGCAGCTCTTTTTTTGCCATCTGCTTCGTGCCTCTTGTGTGTTTTCTTTTATTTTGTTCTGGTATATGCTCATTGCTCAACAACTTGCATGGGTTATCATATGATTTGATTTCATTTTTGCCCTTTGAATAAAGCTTGCTTCTTATATATATATATATAGAGAGAGAGAGAGAGTGAGAGAGAGAGAGAGAGAATATTTATTGTTTTTTGACTATTGTATGTGGTAAAGAGGTTTTGTTGACAAAACGTACAATGTAATGAAGTGTTTATGTTTGACTAAAAGATGTGAGAGAGATGGGAGTGGTAGGGTTAAAGGGAGGGGACAGTAGTGAAAATAATTATGGGAGACAGCAGTGAAACAGTTAAAGGTGGGAAGGGTAATTGGAGAGCTGACACTCTTTTTTTTATTATGCATGTTTTGTAAATGCAAGCACAATTTTGATTGGATAATGAATTGTTGTCAGTTGGTTTATTTCCTTGCTATGATTTTTGCATCGATTTGAATCATATGAAATGGACTTTATGTATCATCTGTGTCAGCTTCTGATAAATAAAAAAAATCTATAAACAGAATAAAACATGATAATTGCCAGTGATATGTGAATGGAAAAGAAAAAAAAAGGTAATACACTAAAATCAGTAAAATCTTAACAACGCAAAAAATACATTGACGTTTACCACTTTAGACTTAGGTCAGGTATTTGTTTAACAATGCATCTAAAAAGAAAGCATTTTCAAACCAGAAACAGCTTGCAAGTGCTTTCCTTTGCCAAAAATGTTACAGCAAAGGATTAATATACAAACATTTGTGACTATGGTCATGTATTTGTTATACAATGCATATCAAAAAGAAAACAGTTTAAACCAGAAACCACTTACAAGTTCTTGATCATGTTTTGCTACACACACACACACACACACACACACACACACACACACACACACACACACACACACATACAAGTTGCAGCAACTGATTGATAACAAACATCAGTCAGAAACATGCTTAACCTCCTGAATAATTCTGAACAGCTTATCCCTTTCCGGTGTGAACTAAAATGACTGTCAGTGAGTGAGTGAGTTTGAGAGTTTCAGAATTAGTAGGTTATATTTTTGATAGTGTACTATTTATGATTGTGTACTATGACATACATGTGTGTGCGTGCGTGCAGGCTTGTGTGTGTGTTGTGTGCATTTGGGTGTGTGTCTGTGGGCGAAGGGGGTGAATAATTTAATGTTTTGGATCTTGTGTCCATTTTATCCATATTGATATTTATATGTTGTTGTTGTTGTTTTTCTGTTTGTAAACACCTAGAGCTTATTTTCAAGATGAGGCGTAAATGATCATAATGATAATGATAATCATAAGCATTCCTCTCAGAAACTTGACTAACGTTGACCCTAACCGTTCTGGGCAGCAGCAGCGACGTACACCGACCCGGCGAAGGACAGCCGCCACAGCCCTCAGCACCTGTCGGACGGGGAGCGGGGCGGGGGCGGGGGTGGGGGCGCCACCAGTGACCAGTCCTCCGACACAGGTCATGGGTCACCCTCGCGGGGCCGACCCATGTCTAGGTCAGGGTCCACGCCCAGGAAGAGCAACCTGTCCATCCCCTCTGTGGTGGCCACCTCACACTCCGGGGGCTCCAACGATGAGGTAGTGGGGATGGGGGGGTTGCAGGGGGTGTTGCGGGGGATGTGGGGGGTTGCGGAGGGGATGGGGGTGGAGGGAAGAGACCTGGGGCAGGGGTGGGGAGGGGGGCGGGGGGGGGGAATGACTGTGAGGTTTGAACTTTGTATATGCATGCAGTTTGAAATAGGCATTTTATTAACACCATTAGATGTTAAAGCAACAGCTGACCATATAATGATATAGTTAGACTGATTAACTGCATGATGCGGAGTGTGGGAGGATCTGAAGCAGAACATCATATAGCTCTTCAGTTCATGCCTACGCATCTGCTCAGTAGATAGACTGATGAATAATACACATGGTAGTTTACAGACGAAAACCGGCTCGTCAGCATAACCATTGCAACAGTTCATTTGTGCATGGAGCGTATTGGGATGTTTGCATCTGTGTGTGTGTGTGTGTGTGTGTGTGTGTGTGTGTGTGTGTGTTTCTCACCTGTTTTCCATCACTTTAGAGCTGGTTATCTGTACATGTTCATGCTTTACAGCTGCATTTATTATTTCCTGCCATCAGAAGTGGTGTAACAGAAGCCTTTTTTAAAGAAAAGAAGTCCCAGAAGATGCTCCTTATTTCTTTAATTCCACTGTACACACCTTTTTTTCCCCATCCCTCACCACCCCATCTGATATATCACTAACATTCCCCCACACCCTCACTCTTGAATTTGATCAGTGTTGAAAACTGCCCATTGCCTGCTGATAGACCATTGTCATGTCTTAACTTAGCTAACTGTCCACATTGAAAAGTGCACACATTCAGCCAGACCACGCTGATGTCTTTTTGAGCGATGAGTTGTGATGGTCAGTGTTGTGACGCTGTGTGGGTCATCAGTGTCCCCTGTTCTTCATGCCCAGTGTGTTCACTGTGTCCTGGCCACACACACCCTCATGTGCTTGAACTCTGTTCTTTTCTTTCCTGTGTGATGTCACTGCATCCTCTTTGTCAAACTGGCATCATTGTGCAAAAATGCTTTGTTTGTGCAAGGGTCTTTACATAACAGAAATGAGTTCTGTATTCAATAACCGTGATTTTTTTATATTTTTTTTTCCTTCACAGTGTTGCTCTGTAGATAAATGAGAATGTACTTCTATTTTTGCATTTGGATTTTTAGCTCCCTGCCATGTCAAATTGGCATGGGTTTTACATTTTCATTACAAGAGACCTGTTTTTGTGTTCACTTTGTTTCCTTCACAACTGTTGATGTGTACCTGGCTCACCATGACTGTGTGTTTGAGTTTACTGACTGTGCACCCTGCTCTCTGTGTTTGTGTGTGTGTGTGTGTGTGTGTGTGTGTGTGTCTGCCAGAGGTCAGTGGAGGATGATGATGATATAGATGAGCTGTTTGCCAAGTACCGTTCACACAGCCAGCTTGGAGTCAGTCGAAGCACCATCGGTGTAAGTGGTCACTCTTTCATCACCGTGTCCAACGGCACTGCTTTTCTTGTTGTGTTTGGGTTGTTTTCTTGTTTTTTTTTGTTTTGTTTTTTTAACTTACCTAACTATGTTATACTTGGGAATTTTGGACAACCCTTTTTCTTTTTTTTCTTTTTTTTTTAAAAAGACAAACTTATCCAATTATAATGTTCAGAAAATTTGATCAGCCGTTTTTTCTTTCCAGATTTTTTTTCTCCTTCTTAACTGTTATTATACTAACATGATTTTCTGGTGAAACCTTTTTGTTTACAGCTTAAAATTTTGTCATTATTTTTGTATATAACTATGATACTTGGAGTATTTTGTATAGCCTGTTTCTTAAGAGGACTTTTTTACTTTTCTAACTATAATTTCTGGACCTTTACACACCCTTTTACATTCACCTTTAAAAAAAAAAAAAAAAATCTACTCATCTAGCTGTAATATTTTTAGAAGTTTGTATTGACTTTTTGTTCACCAGCTTTCAAAAGAAAAAAAACAAGTTTTTATCTGACTATAGTATTTGGAGAACTTGAATAACTTTTCTAACCAGCTTTTTAACATTTTTTTAATCTACTATTATATTTTGGAGAATTTTATATGGCCTTTTCCTATTGTATGTAGCTTTTTTTTTCTTGTTTTTGTAACGTGTTTTACTTGGAAAGTTGTACTCACATTTTTCTTGCCATTTTTTTTTTTTTCTTTTTTAAAGAGGGGGCAATTTAAGAAGCATTTTGATTTGAAAAAGATATATTGACTAAACAGGACACTTCTAGTTCCTGATTATTTTAATAATTTAAAAATCTCTCTCTCTCTCTCTCTCTCTCTCTCTCTCTCTCTGTGATTTGATAACAGATGAGACTTTCCCCACTATTCTTCCATTTCACTGCTATACTGTTTACTAACAACATCATGCTTGGAGTCTCATGAACAATTTTATATAAGATGTGTTACGTACTGCTTCATCCCTGATTCCCTAATCCTCGTATGCATATATATTTTCATTTTTGATTTCCCCCACATTACATACTTTTTTTTTTTTTCATGTCCAAGATATTTTTTTTTCTTCCCGGTTTTTTGGGTTTTTTGTTGTTGGTAATACCGTATAATCAGGTTTGTTTCCCTTAGTTGACACCCGAATGCTCCCCCTTGCCTGAGCAAGTTGTCTCCCATCTTGTTCCTGAAAGAGATTATCAGTCATCGGCAAGTATTTCTGCCCCTGTGTTGAAGACCTGAACTGTAACACTGATTTTTGCCTGCATACGATAGAATTCATAATTGTAACCACATACTGGACTGGGAATGAAGACTGTATAGATTATCTGAAAAATGCTAGTTATGTATACTGATATTTAGTGAAAATGCTTTACTTGTAACATGCTATACATAGTTGTTATGTTTTGTGCTAATGGCTAACTCACCTGTATGTGCTTCGTTTGCTTGTTAACATCTATCCGTGTAACCTATCATCTGTTGCATTGTTTCACCTTTCGCATGTCCGCTTTCGTCTCTGTAGCCTGACACATATTCTTTATTGGTATTTTTGTTCTGATTTCTTTTGGAGGGAGCTGGGCGGGAGTGGGGGTGGGGGTGAGGGGCGGTGGGGGTGTATTCTGATATCTTGTTTTGCCATCGGATAAGTTGCCAACACGTAGGTGAAGTTCTTAGTGCGGATTCATTTCGCAGGCAATCACTTTCTGTAGCAGAATTGGAAGGAAAGAGAGAGAGAGAGAGAGAGAGAGAGAGAGAGAGAGGGTGGTGGTGTGCATATGTATGTATATTTTGTTTTTTTTATTGTGTGTGTGTGTGTGTGTTGGAATAAGAATGTATCTGTACTTTTTGATTGATTGATTGATTGATTGTGTGTGTGTGTGTGTGTGTGTGTGTGTGTGTGTGTGTGTGTGTGTGTGTGTGGTTGCTTGCAAGTAAGTGTGTAAATGCATACATTTTGATTTTATTTATTATATTTCCTATCCAGACTCCTTTCGACCTCAGTTTTAAACCTGCTGAATATCTGTGGCCCCCACACCCCCCTGCCCCTACCCCCACACCCCCACTCTCCCACTCCCTGTTCCATCCTCTGCTGCTCATGCACTTCCACCCCACAAACTCACTTCTTCTTTTTTCTTCTGTAATTTCATCCTCACTTTCTGCAAGCCACTGAAATAATGCAACCCCTTTAAAATCAATACAAGCTAGAGTACGTTTAGATTCATCTCTCCCTTTTCTTCTTCCCCCTCCCACCCCACCCCCCCACCCTCCTGATGATAATGATGTTGTGTTATGGACATGGTTAATTGTTTTCCAGTCTGTATGTTTTGTGATATTCATCTTTTTTTGCATTTTCAAAACAAAACGAGAAACAAACAACAACAAAAGAGGGAGGGGTGGGGGTGGGGGGGTGTCTTTTTTTTCCCCAACGTAGGTGACATATTATTTTTCATCAATGCACCTTCATACTGCAGCCTATATTCTGATCTAATACCCACATCTAAAAAGATAAATAAATCAATAGATAAATAAATAAATGTAGATTAAAAAAAAAAAAACATAATAAAAAGTTTCTTATGACATCCTAATGCAGTCACCTCTGCTTGGCTTTCTAGTGCCAGCTAGTGCTGATCACAGTATTCACTGTCTGTAACAAATAGCACTTTGTTTACAGATGGTGAGGAATTGCCTTTGTTGTTGTTGTTGTTGTTGTTGTTGTTGTGTGTGTGTGTGTGTGTGTGTGTGTGTGTGTGTGCATCTGTGTCTGTGTATGTGCACATACATGTGTATGAATGTGTATGTGCATGCTTGTCTCTGAGTGTTTGAAAATGGTGACTGAAATGACTGACAGTCGCAATAGCCTAATGGTTAAAGTGTTGGACTTTCAGTCTGAGGGTTGGGGGTTCCAGTCTCAGTAACGGCGCATGGTGGGTTACTAGTAAACGGTTGAGATTTTTTCCGATCTGCCAGGTCAGCACATATGTGCAGACCTGCTAGTGCCTGAACCGCCTTCGTGTTTATACACAAGCAGAAGATCAAACACGCATGTTAAAAATCCTGTAATCCATGTGAGTGTTCGGTGGGTTATGGAGAGCTGAAAATATCCAGCATGCATCGACTATGGCAGAGTCATCGGCAAGTTGATGTTGTTCATGTAACGGAAAGAAAGAAAGAAAGAGAATGAAGGTGTGGGTGAATAGTGTGAATGGTACTGGGGTGAGAGGGATGATGGACCAGTGTTAAGTGTGGCAGGCAGTGCATGTTGGTGTGTATGTCTGTTCAGTGTTGAATTGTATATACTGAATGATAAATCCAGACACTGCTGTGCTGTTTCCATTTTCCGTAAGGAAGGCGAAATGACCAAAAAAAAAAAAAAAAAAAAAAAAAAAGGGTGGGAGGAAAGTGCTCAACAAGTATCCATAATTATCATAATTATTATAATCATTCTTGTTATTATTATTAGTAGTAGTAGTAATTACTGAAAAGGAAATGAGTGCCTGGATTTATGATTCACAGTAATTATTAGAGCATGTCCTGCATCCAGTAAGCCCTTCTGGCTTGTGGTTGCAACATCTTTTTTTTTTTTTTTTTTTTTTTTTGAGGGGTGGGGGGTTGGGGGTTATTTTATATTTTTGTGTGCGTGTGTGTGTGTGTGTTCAGTGCTGCGTATTGTATGAGGGATCATGTATATGTCCATGCATATTTGCTTGTGTTTGCATTCTGTCTGTCTGTCTCTGTCTCTGTCTTCCTCTCCTTCTGTGTGTGTGTGTGTGTGTGTGTGTGTCTAAACCATGGCACACACCAAATCATGATAAGATAAACAGGCTTTTTTTCAGATATCACAATCAGTGTTACTTCATAGAAAATATAGACTAAAAAAACACAAAAAAACCCTGCACAAATAGTTATTTTCAACCTGTTATGCAGTGGTGTGTAATAGTAATACCACTAACAGTAATAAAAAGAAGACAAAGAAAGATTATTATTATTATCATCAGTATTTGTATTAAAAACGATACTGTGATAAATAATAGTAAAATATAGTACTGATTATAATAATAGTGAAAAATATTACTCATATATTACAAACCCCCAACATATGCAACCAGTGTATTTTCCTGGGCAGGGGGTCAGGAGTTCAGCTTCCCACATCTGTTAATTTGCTGCAAAGAAGAAAGCAGTGTGTTCTGTAAACTCACCATGTTAGCACTGATGCAGAAAAATAAAGAAAAGTTTTCCACATAATTCAGTTACAGCTGAGTCTCTAACAGGAATTCCATTACGTTCAGTCATGAGTTGAATTAAGCAGGAAATGAATGACTAGACGGCTAGGGATAATCTTCCTTTTTCCTCTCCGTGGTCGTCCATTCAGTCTCAAGATGACGTAGTCTGTATTCTCAGCGATGAGGGTGAAAGGATGAGAGGACAAGGATAGTGTGGTTGTGTTAGCAGGAATCTTGATGTCATTGGTGTTTGCTCTTCTTGCTAATAGGTTTGTTTTGTGTAGTTATTTTTAATGTCAAAGGTATTTTTGTGTTAAGATACTGATCCTGTTTCGATGGTTTATTGAAAACAGTGTAACTCATAAATGTTGTTTCTTGTTTATCATGCTGAATGAGATAGCTTCCGGTTCATACTCAGAAAATGCATTAACGAACTATATCCAAGTATGAATTGTGATTCTGCTTCTGCTAATGTTGACAGCAGTTCAGCAACTAATGTACTAATACTATTTTGTTGATGTTCCAACCATTCAGCACCGAAACATCAGTTTGTCTTTGAAGGCTTTTGAGTTGTGTTTTGTGTTGTAACACTTCTTATTTTGCTGATTTCATTCAGTTCTACAACAAAACATCAAGTCGTATTCAAACAATGTTGTTATCTCTTTGAAGGCAGACATGAAATACTTATGATACTGTTCCGACATTCAGGACAGCCGAGAAAGTCTGGCCAGCGTGTACAGTGATGCTGGGGAGATCAACTACGGACGCATCCCTGTTTCTGGAGAAATCACTTTTGGGCTGGAGTTCGATCCCAAGTTGTCTGCTCTCCGTATCCACATCAAGGGCTGCAAGGATCTGGCTGCAGTCAACGTCAAGCGCAACAGTTCTGACCCGTGAGTCCTCCAGGGTGGAATGCGAATGGATGTGCATGATTGATTGGGCGCAGTAAACCAAGTGGGTAAAGTGTTGGACTTTTAATCTGAGTGGCGCAGTAAACCAAGTGGGTAAAGTGTTGGACTTTTAATCTGAGTGTCCTGGTTTTGATCCCGGTATTGGTACCTGCTGGGTTTAAGGATGGATTTTATTCTTCTTCTGAGCTCACAGGTCAATAGATGTGCAGACCTGCTAGTGCCTGAACCTTCTTTATATTGAAACACATGCTGGTGATCAAATAAAAAAATCAAAGGTCATGTAATCCATGTGAGTTTTCGGTGGGTTATGAAAAAGAAACATTTCCAGCATGCAGTCTGAAAACGGATTATGGCTGCCCACAGTAATGGTGGGATAAAAATGGTCATGCATGAAAAAGTACACTAGTGGATATAATTGAGTCAGGAGATGCAGTCTAAGAAGGCAGAAAGAAAGAAACAGTAATTTATGTACATTTCTTTTACATCTAATACTGTGTCCACCCATTGCACAGAGTTACACAAACTGATGTGTTAATACTTTCAGGTAAATAAATCAGACAACCAACTGAATAAATGCCATACATTAATTTGGCTTTGTCTGTAATTTGGCTTGGTATGCATGTATTAAGGTGAGTGATGAACTAGGAAGCACAATGTGGTTAACACGGTTCACACAAGACTACACAGCAGCACTTACCATCATCTGCTGTGTGTTTACACCTGCACTTTCTCCCTCACAGGTATGTGAAGGTGTACCTGTTACCTGACAAGACGCGCTCCGGGAAGCAGAAGTCGAAGATCAAGAAGCACACCTTGAACCCTGTCTACAATGAGACGCTCACTGTGAGTGGAAGAATGTTGAAAGTTTGGTATTACTTACGTGATTTAAAAGTTTACACTGATGGCTCGGTTCTGGATGATAGCAGTGCTGGATCTGCTTTTGTAATTCCTTGTCTAAAAAACAGAAAAATCTTCTTCTTTTTTTTTTTTAAATATTTTTTTATTTTACTTTTTTATTTTTTTATTTTAGGTAAGGGACATTCAATTTTTTACAGCTGAATTGGTGGCCATCTTTATGGCCTTAAATCATCTTGTTCAAATACCAGTGTTGATAAGTGATATCCTTTTTTTGTGTTGATTCTCAATCTCTTTTAAAACGTTTGTTCCTTTTTGAGAATAATCAGAAGATTTATTGTTTGAAATTAGGTATTTATTACACTTCCTATTTATGAAAGGTGCAAATGTTGATTTTTTATTGGATACAATCCCATACTGGATTCCTTTATAATGACCAAGCAGACAGAGCAGCAAAAAGGGGAGCAAAGAATTATACAGGTAGTATAAGAGTATACCGCCCATTGTCATACAAGGAAATAAGTTATGTACTAGAAAGAGACTTTTATAAGTGCTTTCATTCAACTCTGAAACTTGATCAGTGGACTCACTCAGACTTTGGCCCGATTCACAGACCAGTTCTAAGTTTAATTTTCAGAGTATTATCTAATTCATTACAGATTAAATATTGCTCTAAAGTCAAGTGCATATGCTTCAGTAATGTGACAATTAAGCATACAATTTTTGACTGTGATTTGATGAAGCCTATCCTGCATGAAAATTTGTCATCACTCAAAAGTGACTTGAGAATGATGATGTGTTTGAGTTTTTGGATTCATAATTAGTAGCTTCTTAGATTAGCGACTTCTCTTTTACAAAGTCCATTAAGTAATTTTCTGTACTTGTATTTAGATATTTGTTTCAGATTTCACCCCCCATATACCTAGTTTCCCCCATCTCACCATTCATCCCCCTCCTCTCCTCTTCTAAACGATAAATGTCAAATGCTGTTCCGACAATTTGGGCTAGAATTTGATTATAGTGGAGAGTGTCTTGCCCAAGTTACACCCCCACTCTCTCGGCCAAGAGGGTTTTAGAACAGTCGGCATTGGGATGGTTCCCAAAGGCCAACCAGCCCACAAGGCTGCAGCACAAAGAGCCAGTGCAATTTTGCCTCCTAGTTTGAGAGTCCTGATCCTTCACAAAAGACTAAGCTGTAAATGATTTCCTATTGACTGGAGAAACCATTGATAATACAGCTCTCACTTTGCTGTTGGCCCAAATGTAAACTTATGTCAATCTGTGATATAAGCCGAGTGTTGGGACGTAATACTCTTAACTAAATGTCTTCAATCACCAGTATGTGTGACAGGACATTAAACAGAAGTTCCTCCTCTTCCTTCTTACATGATAAGTTGAAAGTGAGATGAAGTGTCATCCTAACTCTTCTTGTTCTCTTCCTTCTTCTCTGTGTGTGTGTGTGTGGTGGCAGAATGGTTCAGACGCTCAGCTGCCAAACTAGAGAGTCCATGAGGGTGTGGGTTTGAATCCCACTCTCTCCCTTCCTCCCAAGTTTGACTGGAAGATCAAACTCAGCGTCTAATCATTCGGATGAGACGATAAACCGAGGTCCCATGTGCAGCACTCAGCGTACAGAAAAAAAAGAACCCATGGCAACAAAAGTGTTGTCCTCTGGCAAAATTCTGTAGAAGAAATCCACTCTGATAGGTACACAGATATATAGGCATGCACTCAAGGCCTGACAAAGTGCGTTGGGTTATGCTGCTGGTCAGGCATCTGCCTTGCAGATGTGATGTAGCGTGTATGGATTTGTCTGAATGCAGTAATGGCCTCCTTGAGAGACTGAAACTGGAACTTTCTTCTTCTTTCTTCCCCTTCTGTGGGGTTCAACCCAGGCAAGTAGTAGCAGTGCTTTCATTAACTTTGTCATCTTTTCACAGTGTGTGAGGTGCTGGAGGAGTGAATTCTTTTCCACTGTTGGCTTGGCTCATGTGGGAAGTTGTCTGCTTGATGGTTGCATCTGTTAAGAGAGGTGTTGACATTTCTTGATCAAACACTGCTGCTGTTTGTACACACACACACACACACACACACACACACACACACACATATATATATATATATATATCGATATGTATACACTGCTTGGCAGAATTGTCTTTCTCAAGCATACAAAGTACTGCTCTGTAACAAATCATCTGCTGTTCAAAATATTTATCTCTTTGAACTTGATTTGAAGAGATTTCCAAGCACTTAAGACATAGTTTGTGTCATGATAGCAAATACATAAATACGTGTTATTTTGTAAAAGTACATTCATGCACCCAAACTACAAAAGTATTTACTGAAGCACTGGCACACATAAAACTTGGTCGTAATGGCTAAAGGGAGAGCACTTCACAGCTGAACCAAAGAACTTTTAAGTCTTGTGTTGTTTTTTTACCATGTTGTGTTTTGTTTCACCTGAGTACAACTTATTCACTCTTGTTGTATCAGAGTGTTGTTTTTTACCATGTTGTGTTTGTTTCACCTGAGTACAACTTATTCACTCTTGTTGTATCAGAGTGTTGTTGTTTTTTTACCATGTTGTGTTTGTTTCACCTGAGTTACAAACTTATTCACTCTTGTTGTATCAGAGTGTTGTTTTTTACCATGTTGTGTTTGTTTCACCTGAGTACAACTTATTCACTTGTGTTGTATCAGAGTGTTGTTGTTTTTTTTACGATGTTGTGTTTGTTTCACCTGAGTACGACTTATTCACTTGTGTTGTATCAGAGTGTTGTTTTTTACCATGTTGTGTTTGTTTCACCTGAGTACAACTTATTCACTCTTGTTGTATCAGAGTGTTGTTTTTTACCATGTTGTGTTTATTTCACCTGAGTACAACTTATTCACTCTTGTTGTATCAGAGTGATGTTTTTTTACGATGTTGTGTTTGTTTCACCTGAGTACAACTTATTCACTCTTGTATCAGAGTGTTGTTTTTTACCATGTTGGGTTTATTTCACCTGAATACAACTTATTCACTCTTGTTGTATCAGAGTGTTGTTTTTTTACCATGTTGTGTTTGTTTCACCTGAGTACAACTTATTCACTCAAGTTGTATCAGAGTGTTGTCTTTTACCATGTTGTGTTTGTTTCACCTGAATACAACTTATTCACTCTTGTTGTATCAGAGTGTTGTTTTTTTACCATGTTGTGTTTGTTTCACCTGAGTACAACTTATTCACTCTTGTTGTATCAGAGTGTTGTTTTTTACCATGTTGTGTTTATTTCACCTGAGTACAACTTATTCACTCTTGTTGTATCAGAGTATTGTTTTGTTGTTTTTTATCATGTTGTGTTTATTCACCTGAGTTACAACTTATTTGCTTGTGTTGCATCATCACACCCGTGTGTTTTTTGTTGTTCAGCATGATAAACGAGAAACAACATTTATGAGTTACACTGTTTTAATAAACCAACGAAACAGGATCAGTATCTTAACACAAAAATGCCTTTGACATTAAAAATAACTGCACAAAACAAACCTATTAGTAAGAAGAGCAAACACCAATGACATCAAGATTCCTAACACAACCACACTATCCTTGTCCTCTCATCCTTTCACCCTCATCGCTGAGAATACAGACTACGTCATCTTGAGACTGAATGGACGACCACGGAGAGGAAAAAGGAAGATTATCCCTAGCTGTCTAGTCATTCATTTCCAGCTAAATTCTCCTCATGGCTGAACGTAATGTAACTGAATTCTGTGGTAAAGTTTTCTTTATTTTTCTGCATCAGTACTAACATAGTGAGTTTACAAAAAGACACTGCTTTCTTCCCCTCCCACCCAGTACCACATCTCCCAGGGTGAACTGGAGAACCGAACCCTGTGGGTGACGGTGTGGCACAACGACCGCCTGGGCCGCAACGACTTCCTGGGGGAGGTGCTCATTCCCATGGACACGTACCGCTTTGGGGACCCCACCCCTTGCACCTACACCCTGCAGGCCCGGGTCGGTGTGTGTGTGTGTGTGTGTGTGTGTGTGTGAGTGTGGGTGTGGGTGTGTCTTTGAGTTTATGTGTTGGGGCTCGTGTGTTTTAGTGTGTAGTGTTGGGCCTGTGAACATTTTTTTTTTATGCTTTCACATTTGTGAGACTGCATATTTGTTGCATATCTGTTGTGTGTGTGTGTGTGTGTGTGTGTGTGTGTGTGTAAGTGAGTGTGTGTGTGTGTGTGTGTGTAAGTGAGTGTGTATGTGTGTGTGTGTGTGTGTGTGTGTGTGTGTGTGTGTGTTTGTTTACCCTTATTTTTATATTTATTTATCAGTTTCATCAATATTGTTATTCATGTTATTATTTGTATTATTGTTAGTAGTAGTAGTAGTACTACTACTGTTTATGTTATTTATATATGGTTTTATAAACCTTAATTTGATTACTTATCTATCCTGATTACTTATCTATCTATTTACTTTTGAATCTTATTTTACTCATTTTCTTCTTATTTTCCCTCAAGGCCTGACTAAGCCTGTTGGGTTACACTGCTGGTCAGGCATCTGCCTAGCAGATGTGGTGTAGCATATATGGATTTGTCAGAACGCAATGTCGCCTCCTTGAGTAACCAAACTGAACTCAACTGATGATGAATAGTGATGATGAGTCGTTCTTACATAGTGCATAATCTTGCCTGTGATTGTGAACTGTGATGATGAATCATTCTTACATAGTGCATAATCTTGCCTGTGATTATAAATAGTGATGATGAATCATTTTTGCACAGTGCATAATTTTGCCAGTAAATATGAATATCGAATAATGAATCATTCTTGCAGACTCCAGACACGGTGAACGAGGAATCCATGCAGTACAAAGGTGACCTTTTGGTGGCCTTGAAATATGTGACCCCTGACCAGGTCACGGAGGGCAAGAAATCCAAGTCCAAGTCCAAGAAATCCAAGTCGGCCCCAGGGGGTCTGGGAGAGATCCACGCCAAGGTGAAGTCAGCCTGCAACCTCACTGCCGCCCGCTCCAACGGCATGTCCGATCCCTTCGTGAAGGGGTGAGGGTTGAAGAGGGTCTGTGTGTGTGTGAGGGGGTGTGTGTAACTAGTTTGTGAGGTTTTTTTTATGTGTGTGTGTAGTGTGCATGCTCCGATCCCTTCGTGAAGGGATGAGGGTTGAAGAGGGTCTGTGTGTGTGTGAGGGGGTGTGTGTAACTAGTTTGTGAGTTATTTTTATGTGTGTGTGTAGTGTGCATGCTCCGATCCCTTCGTGAAGGGGTGAGGGTTGAAGAGGGTCTGTGTAGGGGGGGTGGGGGGGGGGTGTAGTTTTGCAAGTTGTGTGTGTGTAGTGCGTGTGTGTTGCGTGTGTGCTCCAATGGCACATCCGATCCCTTCGTGAAGGGGTGAGGGTTGAAGAGGGTCTGTGTAGGGGGGTGGGGGTGTGTGGGGGGGGTGTAGTTTTGCAAGTTTCTATGTGTGTGTGTAGTGTGTGTGTGTTGCGTGTGCACTCCAATGGCACATCCGATCCCTTCGTGAAGGGGTGAGCGTTGAAGAGGGTCTATGTAGTGTGTGTGTGTGTGAGTATGGGGGGGGGGGTTGTAGTTTGTAAGGTTTTTTTTGTGTGTGTGTAGTGTGTGTGTGTAGTGTGTGTGTGTGCGCGCTCCAACGGCACGTCCAATCCCTTTGTAAAGAGGTGAAGGCTGAAGAGGGTCTGTGTAGTGTGTGTGTGCGTTTTGGGGGGTTGGGGGGGGGGGGGGGTGTAGTATGTGAGTGTTTGTGTGTGTGTACTCCAACTATGCCCGATCCCTTCATGAAGGAGTGAGGGCTGAAGAGGGTCTGTGTAGTGTGTGTGTGTGTGTGCGCGCGCATGGGTGGTTGTGGTGCAGAAGGAAGGCCACCGTGAACTTGGAAGTCCCTGCAAACGCTTCAAGGACACCTTGAAGACAAACGTCAAAGCCTGTGATATAGACATCACTTCCTGGGAAACTAATGCCCTTGACCGCTCTCGCTGGAGGATGCTGTGCTCTAGTGGTATAAAGACGTTTGAAAACAAGAGAATGCTGGCCATTAAGAAGAAGCGTGAGCGAAGGAAGCAGGGCTCAGCTTCTGGAGACGTTTTCTCGTGCAACACCTGTGGGAAGTGCTGCGCATCCAAAATTGGCCTCTTCTCCCATAGGACACACACCGACAGATAAGCCTGCCTGCCTACTCATCCGTCTGTCTGACGGGAGACTCCATCATCATCATCGAGTGTATATGTGTGTGTGTGTGTGTGTTGTGTGTGTGCATACATGTGAGTGTGTGTGTGTGTGTGTGTGAGTGTGTGGTCTGTATGTCTGTGTCTGTGTATTTGGTTGCTACTGAATGTTCATTTCAATGGTATTCTGAATCACATTCAGTAAGAGTAGGGATTTGGTTTTTTGTGTGGATTTGTTTGGTTGCATCACAATTACAAAGAGTAGTGATTCTTGTTGGGTTTTTTTTTTCTTTCATTCCTTCATGATGATGGGTAAAGCATCTTGAACGTATGTCATCTCATTTTTGTCTTTGTTTTTTTTCTTATGCAGCACAGAGGTGCAATGTAAATCACATGTGTAAGTCATGTGCTGGTAACAGTTGCAGCCATGAAAACTGAAATCAGTTTAAGCATTGTAGCATTTGATAAAACAGACCACCCGTACGCACACACACATGCATGCACAGGCATCCGTGCACGTGTGCCCGTACATGCACACACAGTCACATGCCTGAGTGTGCACCTACCCCCCCCCCACCTCCCAACCCCCCCCACCCCCCCCCACACACACCTTCACACGCACATATGCGGGTATACATCATCTATTCCTTAACTGCCTTTCCCTCTCCCACCATCATCTCCTTCCTCTCCTCCCCCAACCTCCTTCTATTTTTCCTTTTATTTTAGACAAGACAAGACAAGGCATGTTCATTTCAGGAAACCCTTGTGTCAGCAGGCGAAAATGTTAACAGATTTCATGTAACTCATACAAATATAAAAAATGTTTGGTATTGTGCTCATTATTGTTACAATGGCCACATCATCTGCAAACATTTTTTTTAGGAAGAAAAGCAACGAAAAAAAAAAAGTAACTTGCAAGAGCTACAGCATTGTTGATGCATACATGTCAGAAGTGAGTGAGCATTTATCCAATTATTAACGCAAATAAGACAAATTCACTAATATCATATCACGAGGTGGAAATATGTAAAATTGAAGATTAATACACATAGGCAAACACACACACACACACACACACACACACACACCAAAACATAATCAGTTGAAGCATTTTAGCATTCGATACAACAGCTCACCCCCACACACATGCATGCATGCATATGATGTTTATGACGTTAATTAATTGATTGATTAATTAATGGTCTATTTATTCAATCATATATTTACCTATGTACTTGTGTCTTATAAACCTTAAGGTTTGATGACATTTAATGGTCTGTTTATTTATTCATTTATTTACCTATGCACTTGTGTCCTGTAAACCATATTAAGGTTTCATGACATTAAGATTTATTCTATTCTATTCTGTTCTATTCTGTTCTATTCTGTTCACACCCACACCCACCAAACCTGCCCACACCCTCCCCCTCCCACCTCCCCTGCCGGCACCAGGTACCTGTTACCTGACCGAGGGAAGACGAGCAAGCAGAAGACGGGGGTGGTGAAGAACAGCGTGAACCCCACCTGGGACGACACCCTGGTCTTTGAGGGGGTGGACGCCATGGAGATGGCGGAGCGCTGCCTGGAGCTGACTGTGTGGGACCACGAGACTCTGGGCACCAACCAGTTCCTTGGGGGGGCCCGCCTCAACCTGGGGCTGGGTCAGTTTGTGTGTGGTGTGGTGTTGTGGTGTGGTGTGATGTTGTGTGGTGTGGTGTGTTGCTGTGGTGCATTGTGTTGTGGTGTGTTGTTGTGGTGCTGTGGTGTGTTGTGTGTTATTATGGTGTGTTGTTGTGGTGTGGTGTAGTGTTGTGTGTTGTTGTGGTGTGTTGATATGGTGTGTTGTTGTGGTGTTGTGTGGTGTTGTGGTGTGTGTTGTGTGGTGTGTTGTTGTGGTGTGTTGTGTTGTTGTGGTGTGGTGTGTGGTGTGGTGTGGTGTGGTGTGTTGTGTGGTGTTGTGTTGTGGTGTGGTGTGGTGTGTTGTTGTGTTGTGGTGTGGTGTTTGGTGTGTTGTGTGGCGTTCTGTTGTGGTTTGTTGTGTTGTGTGGTGTGGTGTGGTGTGATGTGGTGTGGTGTGTTGTTGTGGTGTGTTGTGTGGTGTGGTGTTGTGGTGTGGTGTTGTGGTGCATTTTGTTGTGTTGTGGTGCATTGTGTTGTGTTGTGTGTTGTTGTGGTGTGATGTGTTGGTGTGTGGTGTGGTGTCTTGTGGTGTGGGACCATGAGACTGGGCATTTATGTGATGTGTTGGTGTGCTATTGTATGGTGTACAAGTCAAAAAGTTGAAGGCGAAAAGTTTATTCAGTATAGGCCATCATGGCTCGTTCTGAATCAAAACACCTAATGATTTTGTCTGTGGAGAAATAGGTTGTTGCCCTGCTTACATGTATTCATCGTTGCAGTGCATTAGATATTGGTTTAAGATAGTATGTATGGGCAAAGAAAGATTGCTGTTTAAAGCATATAAAATGTTAATCGATTTAGAATGTTATTTGGTTTTAGAATTACACGTGGTAAAAAATCTTGGGTTTGTAGTGTCAGGGAGTTTTTGTTTCAAAATGGATGTGGCTTTGTCTGGATGAATCAAGGTGCTGAAGATGTAAATGTTTTTTTTTAAAGAACTGCGTCAAAGATTTATAGATAATAGATGGCAAAACTGAGACAAGCATGCACAGAGCAGTGAGAGATATTCTTTCTACAGAATGTTTAAACCATCTGTAATTGTGAGCAATATCTTTTGTTTGACATTGACATACATATTAAGTGTTTTGACAAGATTTAATTGTGGAATAACAGATATCACAGAACACTATTACCAGTTTTTAAATTCTACAAATGTAAATTTGCTATGTCCTTTATGTAAGAATGGAAACCACGATGAGCAACATTTTCTACTTTGTTGTCCAGCTTTTCGTGATTTACAACGTAAATATATTCCACAAAAATATTGTGAAAACCCTTCTTTGTTTGGAACTGCTTTGGTGATGGCAAATCAAAATGAATCAGTAGCAAGGGATTTCTGTATTTACTTTTATACAAATCCCTAAAGCTGCGCACTTATGTTCAACTGAATTAATCTTTATCACAACATATTTCTCTGGTTAAAATTGGGCTGATCTACCCATGGAGAGTGCATCTCTGCAGTGCAACCCCACTCTTTTTCTCCCCTTTCATCTGCCTGCAAGTGTATTGTTTTCCAATCAAAGTGGATTTTTCTGCTGAATTTTGCCAGGAACAACTCTTTTGTCGCAGTGGGTTCATTTGCATGCGCCAGTGCATTCTACACTTAGGACCTCAGTTAACCTTTCCCATACGTCGTAGGTGTGAAATCACCCAGGCAAGTGTTTTTGCTCTGTAACTCAAGTAATATTGAAGCCACTTCCACATAATTTCATGACTTTGTCCATAATATAGTTTACTACATATCCACTGAACATTATTTTCTTTTATACATAAACAAAGAAGTTATTAATCAATTAATGTCCCAGTACGTCGTGGGTGTGACGACACCCATACTCCCAAAGAATAAACCTTGCACGCCGTACGTCGTGGGTGTGGAGCCACCCATGCAAAGCTTGCGCGCCACGCATTGTCGACATGACGTCACTTGGGCTCGCTACAGAGAGAGATGAGAGTGACCTTGTCTTTTGTTGATCGTATCCCGGTTCAAGTCTGCGGCAAGTTTTACTCTAAAGTTGTAACTAATTTCAGAAAACAATATTTATTGCACTAGATATCTTCAACAATATTGAATGAACTGTTTTTCTTGTAGAGAATGATCGGGAGCAACTGATTGATAGCTTTTTATCTAGTTGGAATTAAAGTGCCTTTCTAAGAACTGGATATTTTTGTAAGTCTGAAATCAATTGATCTAAAATCTAGTTGATATAGAAATTTTATTCTTATCCTAATCTGTTCAAAGTAGAGAAAACCCGACTATGGCTAAAAAAAGAAAGATAGTTGATATAGAAATTTTATTCTTATCCTAATCTGTTCAAAGTAGAGAAAACCCGACTATGGCTAAAAAAAAGAAAGAAAAAAAAATGCCAGCCAGCCAGCCAGGAATGCCGAGATCTAGGCCAAGGGAAGGGGGGGACTGATACCAGGCTGTTGCTGCTATGTTAGGGCATCTGCCTTGACCGAAAGAGGATGGGCGTGTAGCCGCTAAAAACAAAACAAAACCAACAACAAAAACAACACACACACACAAAAAAACAACAACAAAAAAAACAAAAAAAAAACAACGTTTTTTGTAAGTAACAACACTCTTCTCACGGGCAAAACTTATTCACAATGCGCCTGGTCAAGCACTGGAGTAAATAGCCTACACGCACAAGTGGAAACTGCGCATGCAAGTCTGCTGAAGAAAAGTCAAATTTGCTTTACGGACAGGTGTGGGTTACTGTGCACCCACGACATACGGCAAGGTCTTATTTCTTCAGTGAAACCATGGGTGCCTACACACCCACGACGTACAGCGAAGGGTTAGTTCGTACACAGAAACCATGGGTGCCTGCACACCCACGACGTACAGCGAAGGGTTAGTTCGTACACAGAAACCATGGGTGCCTGCACACCCACGACGTACAGCGAGGGGTCATTCCTTCTTAGAAACCATGGGTTTCTGCACACCCACGACGTACGGCGCGCAAAATTTTAGGCGACGTACGGGAAAGGTTAATTGTCTTTGACATATGTAACATGTCTGTATGCGTGTGTGTGTATGTGTAAACGTGTGTGTGGACATGTGTGTGTCTGTGTGTGTGCGTGTGTAAATGGTTATGTGTGGAAATGTGTGTGTGTGTATGTGGACATGTGGGTGTGTGTGTGTACATGTGTGTGTGTGGATGTGTGCACGAGCACTTGTGTGTGTATTTGTGTGTGTATGTGTGTGCATGTGTGTATGCATACATGTGTGTGTATAAATGTGCGTGTGTATGTGTATGAATTTGTATGTATCAACATGTGTGTGTGTGCATAAATTTGTGTGTGTATAAATGTATGTGTGTATAAACATGTGTGCATAAACATGTGTGTGTACAAAACGTGTGTGTGTGTGTGTGCATAAATATGTGTCTGTGTATAAACGTGTGTGTACAAACATGCGTGTGTGCAAACGTATGTATAAACATGCGTGTGCATAAACCTATGGTGTGTACAAACATGCGTGTGTATAAACATGTGTGTGTGAACCTGATGCTACAGGGTCGGTGAAGGGGGCCCAGGTGGAGTGGATGGACGCGCGGGGCCAGGAGTCGATCCTGTGGCAGGGCATGATGGAGCGCCCCAACAGCTGGGTGGAGGCCAGGCTGCCCCTCCGCGCCAACATGGGCAAGGCCGGCACCAGGAAGTGACACCCTCACCTCACCTCACCTCACCTCTTCCTTCAGCCTGTCTGTCTGTCTGTCTGTCTGCAGGCCTGCCTGCCTCCTGATATGGCCTTAGTGGTCGGCTGGGCCATAAACAACATGATTTGATTTGATTTGCCGCCTCCGTCAGATGCCCTGACACCCAGACACAAAGCAGGAAACAAATAAAGTGAAACTGCAGGCAGAAAAAAAAAGGTGGCGCTCTCAGTGTAGTGATGCGCTCTCCTTAGTTGGTGAGGAGAGCAACCTGAATTTCACTCCGAGAAATCTGTTTTGACAAAAAAAAAAAAAGAAAAAAAAAAGAAAGTAATACAATAATATTACACACTGCAAAGCAATGACTTGGGGTGGCTTTTTTTTCTTTCCTCGCCAACCGCCATCGCTGTCCAGTTTATTCGTTAAGGAAAGAGAAAGCCAGCACAGCGTATGAATGAATGACTAGCTCTTCCTGGCTTCTGTGGATTGTTGAGTTCTGTAAAGAACTTGAACTGTTAAGAAATGACAGTGTTGTGTTTTTTTGTTTGTTTCGCTTTTGTTGTTGTTGTTGTTTTTTGTTCTTTTAGCTTTCCTGGGCTGTTTAGCCCATTGGGAAACTTAAAAAAACACAAAAAAACACAATATTAATAAATGCTTGGATGGAATTTTCTAGGTCTCAGAATTGTTAAGAGGATTGATGGACTGTAAATTTTGTTACAAAAACCCCCCAAAAAAACGTCAGGACTGCGTTCTTCAGGGACCTGTCACGTTCTGAACACGGGGCTACACAAAGGAAGGACTGACCAGGGATGATAACCCATTCCACTCTGGGGGTTTTTGAGCCTCAGCAGGTTCCCCTGCTATATTGATGCAGAAAACTGAAGAAAATTACTGAAACTGATCAGGTTTTTTTCCCCCTACAAACTGACATGTGTGGACACAGCCAGAAATGCTGTAGAAGCTGGTTTCCTTTGCTTGTAGTTTATTCCCATGTGGGAACATGAACAGTATTTTAACGAAACATGTTTTGAAGGCAGGGAAATGCACAGGTGCAGGGCTGAATAAGTTGTTCACTTAGTTGAGGCATGTCTGATTGAGTTGTTCACTGAGCTAGGACATGTCTGAGTTGTTCATGGAGTTAAGACATGTCTGATTGATGTGTTCACTGAGTTAAGACCTGTCTGATTGAGTTGTTCACTGAGTTAAGACATGTCTGATTGATGTGTTCACTGAGTTAAGACATGTCTCAGTTGTTCACTGAGTTAAGACATGTCTGATTGAGTTGTTCACTGAGTTAAGACATGTCTGGTTGAGTTGTTCACTGAGTTAAGACATGTCTGGTTGAGTTGTTCACTGAGTTAAGACATGTCTGATTGATGTGTTCACTGAGTTAAAACATGTCTCAGTTGTTGTGTTCACTGAGTTAAGACATGTCTGAGTTGTTCAGTGCGTTGGGTTACGCTGCTAAGCGCGTTGGGTTACGCTGCTGGTCAGGCATCTGCTTGGCAGATGTGGTGTAGCGTATATGGATTTGTCCGAACGCAGTGACGCCTCCTTGAGCTACTGAAACTGAAACTGAGTTGTTCACTGAGTTAAGACATGTCTGGTTGAGTTGTTCACTGAGTTAAGACATGTCTGGTTGAGTTGTTCACTTAGTGATGGCATATCTGATTGAGTTGTTCACTTAGTGATGGCATATCTGATTGAGTTGTTCACTTAGTGATGGCATATCTGATTGTGTTGTTCACTTAATTAAGATATGTCTGATTGAGTCATTCACTGTCAGATCATACAGAGTTTTAACAATTTCATGAAGAACCCTTCAAGTGATTTACATCAGGTCAGACTCGCACACAATGTTTGAATATTTATGAAAGTAAAGACTGGCTTTGAATTTGTTTTAAAAACCTAACAGTCATATAGAAGAATTCAGTTTCTCTGATACCCTAAAACCCTGTCGTGAATCATTAAGTACTTAATTATGATATCAGTATCTCTAAAAACCCTGTCAGCCAATTTGGACATGTAATTTTTTTTTTTTAAACTCTGTTGTTTTGGATCTCATTTTGCATTACTGTAACATCTTGTCAGACTCACTTTGAACTATGATTATATGAACCTTGTCTGTCATATTGGTCCTGTCATTTTCCTTAAAACCTCTGCTTCATTTAGGACCTGTCAGTTTGTTTCAGCTTCTGTCAGGGTTTTTCATTTTTTGGCCTCAGCTCAACATCTTGTCATAATTCATGACCACTCACAAATCCTGTCTGTGTCATTTTGGACGGGTCCCTTTCCTCCAGGCTCTGTCATTGTCATTGGAAACCATCAGTTTCCCTCAAACCCTGTCAGCCATAACTGGGGGACCCCACACAGCTGCTTTTCTTAACGTTGTCCCTCTTATTGAAATGAGTCTGTTTCTTTTAAACCATGTCAGTTACCTGAGGTTCTCAGAATCCAACCAGACTCACTGAAGATAGGCATCTGTCTTGAATGCAAGACTTTTTTCTGGAAAGGGGGAGGTGGAGGGGTAATAACCTGTAAGGGTCAGAACCTATGAAAAGTCACAGGCTGGTTACATTCCAGTCAGTAATGTTAAGGGCTTTGATAGAACCACTGACTGGCTTTGACGAAATCACTGTCAGCTTGTCACAATTTAGGGACATTGAATGTTCAATTTGGGCAGGTCTAATTGACAGTCTTGTCTGCTGCAAGATCTGAATAGAAAACTTGATTCCATTTAATATCTTGAGTTCTTGCATTAAAACACTTTGGGGCGTGGTTAAATGCAAACCAGTACTTGTACTCTTGATACTCGTAACCCTTATGTTCAATTTGTATATCGGTTTTAATCTGTTCCATAATTATGCATACTTACAAGTTGGATTGAACATTGATTTGAAGGTTCTAGGATTTGCTTTGAAATTTTACTGGAGTGGCGTTTTTGTTGTATTGTTAATGATGTGTTGTAATATATGCATAACGCAGACTGAGAGCTGTACTAGCATTCTTCATTTGTGAATAATTCATGTTCACTGACATGGGTGGTCGTCGCCCTCGTTGTGTCTTGTTCTCAGAACTCTGTTACATGTTGTGTTGCATGCTGAAATCACACAGCTTGTAACTTTCCTGAAATGGAACATTCCTGAAGCCATCCATCTTGTTTTGTTTCTGAAATCATACATCTTTGTTACTGTTGTTGTGGTGATGATGACAGCAGTCAGGCAGTTGTGTGTGACAAGCGTCTCGAGGTGGTGATGGGTTTACACTGAGGGTGTGTCATGTCTGAAGGTGGACAAAGATACTGTGATGCTACACTTCAGCACATTGAATGGTGATCATGCAAGGAGGAGGGTGTGTTAAAGAGTCCTGGCTGCCCTGTTCTGAAGGTTCATTTTATATATGGAAATACTTTGTCCATGGGCTTATGATGTTGTCAGTGGGCTCACAGATCAAATTGCTGTGAACCTTTGTTCTTTTAACTTGTAAAAGTGCTACTTTGTGGAAGGTTTCAACCTCCTCTGGAGCCAGTTGCATTTCTCGGATGGAAGAGCCTAGTATGGTCGTAACCCGCTACTAACTGTGTGTCGTGTGGAACTGACCAATGGCGTAGTTCGGTCAGCGTAGGCATTTAGTCAGGTGTAACTGTCAAAATGTTAGAACCAAGCAATGCAGCTGGCACCTGGAGACTTTCCTTTGGCATCTGATGCTGAAGAATCTGCCCCTCCCCCCATCCTCTCCTTCCTCCTCTCTCTGTGTCTGTCAATGTCCATGTCTGTGTGTCTCTTCCTGTCTCCCTCTCCCCCTAACCCCCATTTCTGTCTCTCTCTCTGTCTGTCAATGTCCATGTCTGTGTGTCTCTTCCTGTCTCCCTCTCCCCCTAACCCCCATTTCTGTCTCTCTCTCTGTCTGTCAATGTCTGTGTGTCTCTTCCTGTCTCCCTCTCCCCCTAACTCCCATTTCTGTCTCTCTCTCTGTCTGTCAATGTCTGTGTGTCTCTTCCTGTCTCCCTCTCCCCCTAACCCCCATTTCTGTCTCTCTCTCTGTCTGTCAATGTCCATGTCTGTGTGTCTCTTCCTGTCTCCCTCTCCCCCTAACCCCCATTTCTGTCTCTCTCTCTGTCTGTCAATGTCCATGTCTGTCTGTCTCTTCCTGTCTCCCTCTCCCCCTAACCCCCATTTCTGTCTCTCTCTGTCTGTCAATGTCCATGTCTGTCTGTCTCTTCCTGTCTCCCTCTCCCCCTAACCCCCATTTCTGTCTCTCTCTGTCTGTCAATGTCCATGTCTGTCTGTCTCTTCCTGTCTCCCTCTCCCCCTAACCCCCATTTCTGTCTCTCTCTGTCTGTCAATGTCTGTCTGTCTCTTCCTGTCTCCCTCTCCCCCTAACCCCCATTTCTGTCTCTCTCTCTGTCTGTCAATGTCCATGTCTGTCTGTCTCTTCCTGTCTCCCTCTCCCCCTAACCCCCATTTCTGTCTCTGTCCATGTCTGTCTGTCTCTTCCTGTCTCCCTCTCCCCCTAACCCCACTTCTCCGTCTCTCTTCCTTCCTCTCTTTGTCTGCTCCTTTTTTGTGTTTGTTTTGTTTTGTTGTTGTGTTAACCAGAGTAGAGGTCATCAGTTTGCCATCCCTGGCACACCAGTGACCCCTGTTGACCTTTGCGGGGTGGGGGGGGGGGGGGGGTTGCAGGAGTAAAGGGAAGACAACCATGCCACTCCCTCACTGTGGTAATGGCCAGGTTACATGCAACGTGAAAATGCATGCAGTTACAAAGTCGGCAGTTGAACACAAGGGAGCTAGCTGGGGATCATTGCGAATGTGTGTAGCATGTCAAAGAAGAAGGCACTCACAGTAAAAACCAATTGCGCACAGTTTTATTGTAGTTGTGGAATGACCACGGTGGTATTTCTGTCTGTAGAGACTTTATGTTCAGGTACACCCCCTGGGAGCTTGTGTGTACAGCAGCTTTTGCCAACTTGTTTTCGTGCTGCAACTGCCTGCCTTTAGTCCATGCTTGAGACAAAATTGCGTTCAAAGAATTTTAACCAGTAACTCATCCTCACTAACATGCAATGACTGTGAGGCTCGCAAGGTTTGATCTCTATACTGGGTTTATAATGCGTAAGTGAAGAATCTGTCACATTTTTTCCCACACACTTTGTGTGTGTTTGAGAGAGTGTGTGGTTTTTGTTTGTTTGTGCTTGTATCTATGAACGCGAACTTCTTAGGTTTAGTATTACAGATACTGACTTGTCTACATACTGTAGCATATCCTTGACACTGTTATTGCCTTTTTAATCAGTTTGCTGCTCTTTAATATCTGGAAGTCAAATATTAAAAGTAATTGCGACGACAGTAGCTTATTTCATTGATGATAGAATTGAGCAGAGGTGTTAGGGATATCTATTGTGTATCATTTGTTGAATGATTGGTATTAGAAGTTTTGAGTGTGTCATGGTTTTACACTTCAGATTGTTTCCACACATACTTGTACACACACGCATACATACATGCGCATGCACACACACACATGCATGCACACAGACACAGACACAAGATGGGAGATCCTAGCCAAACATGTAAACATCAGATACTAAATCCATATGAGCTACCATATCTTGTCAGCAGATATTTTCCCCACTATCTTGCTTTCTCATTCTCTCTTTTTTTTTCCAGATATATATTTTTTAAGAGGATTCTTTTAACCCTATCCTTTTTCTTTCATAGATAGAAAGGTAAAGTTATTTTCTGCATGCTGAGTGTGAAGATTATCATATGTGCAGGATATAGACCCAGTGCAGTTAATTAACCGTAATGAGACACATATGTAGGAAGTACTTCATTAGGGGGGGGGGGGGGGGGCTTCTGCATGTAACATTAAACGGAATTATGAAATCAATGTAGGTAGTAAGTGCCATTGAGCTTTTGTTTGATTTTAGCTTTTTATCGTATTATTCTGATTTTTTTTTTTTTGTTGCTGTTGTTAGTATCTAATACTGCGGACAGTCTTTCATACACATCAAAACATTTATTGTTTACTTGTACACTTTTTAAGTACATCTTTGTTGTGAATGTATTCTCTCGAGTGGATAATTATGTTTTCTGTGTTGAGGAAGGAGGGAGGGATGCAGGTTTGGTGGTTGTTGTTTTTTTTCTTTCAGGGAGTGTATATGTGTTATTTTTCAGTGTGTTATTTATATGTGTATTTTGCACATGAACATACTACCTTCATTTGTGTGTGGAGGTCTTTTGTTTTTGTGTATTTTGTGTGTGCATTGCCTGCCAGAATGTGAACATTCTTCAGCTTTACTTGTAGATATGTACCATTTATGTATATATGTATTCATTTTTGTGTGTGTGCATGTGAAAATAATATTGAATATGATATTTGTAATTGTCAAAACCATAGAGCTCAGAAGAGCTATACATGGTGTATGCTAAGTTCACAGTGGATGAATTGTAGTGAATAGTTCAGAAACAACTGACAGGGAAAAGGGGAATCCCCAGATTCGTGGGAAACGCCACATACATTCGCATTAACTGGTCAATAAGAGTAGCAGCCCGGTCCAATGAGCATGCACTCTGTTACTTGTAACATCATGTCTGCTGTGATCTGCTTTCACATGAATGCTGTCTGTTTTTTGGGTTTTTTTTTTTCTTTTCTTTTCTTTTTTTTTTAGATGTGGAGTGTTTACAGTAGGGTTTCTAGTTGCCACTGCTATTTTTTTATTTTTTTTTATTTTATAGATAATATACATGATTTCAACTCAGTCCAGTCTGATCCAAATCTGCCCTTTTGAAAATATGTTATATAAAATGATTATAATGGCATTTAAAAAAAAAAATTATTGTTCATGCTTTTTTTTTTTTTTTTTTTTGAAGCTCAAAGAAACTGCCTGAATCCATTCTGTAACCAGCAAAGTGTACTTGATCTGTGTAGTTTATGATTGTTGTACCTTTTATTGTTATCCATGGAACTTGGCATGCATTTGTTTTCCTTGTTCTTTTTTTTGTTTTGTTTTGACTGTGGCTATTTGACTGAATTGTCTTATGGTCTTTTGTTTGTTTGTTTTTTTGATGTTTTTTTGTTTTGTTTTGTTTTGTTATGACCAGTTATCGGGTACAGGTTTGAAGATGCAAGTGTGGCACAAACTGATAAAACATTGAATGAAGAATGAGCCGAACACAGTTTCCACCTATCCAATTCATCCCAGTCTCAGTTTCAAAAGATGCTGAAACTTCCAAGTTAGCCAAGAACCCTAGAGCTTCCAGAGCACTGAGGAACAGACTTGGACCTTTGGTGATCACTGTGGATTCCAGTGACAGCATAAATGATCGGGAACTGGTTCAGACAAGATTTCATCCTGAACTTAGTTTGTCTTTTGGTGAAAGATCAAATTCCTCATTTTAGTCCCCCAGTATAGCAGGGACATGTACAGATGTTATCCAGTATGTCTATTTTGATCACTCTTGCTGAGAAAGGTATTTAAGTCCACATTTCCTTTTTTTCTAAACCACTCTCACTTGGAATGTATGACGCTGTCGTTTTTTAACCACTGGGGCCGAAATCTGACTTGCCATGACCTGATGACTTGTGAAGTTACTAAGAACATGTTCAGACATTGGGCTGGATCAACGCTTAGTATAATGATGCTCATTTAATTTTATGGTTGTAATGAATGTCTTATATGTGCATATAAATACATTAAAAAAAGAGCTTGGGAAAATATATACAGAGCTATAAAAGTTTTTTAAATTTTTATTTGGACCTGAAGGAATTGCTGTGTGTACTCCCAATGCTTGAAAGAGCACCTGAGTGTACTGGTTCGAATCCCACAGTCGACAGTATTATCACCCCCTCCACTAGACCTTCAGTGGTGGTCTGGATGCTAGTCATTTGGATGAGACGGTAAACCGAGTTCCCGTGTGCAGCATGAACTTGGCACACGTAAAAGAACACACAGCAACAAAAGGATTGTCCCTGGCAAAATTTTGCAGAAAAATCCACTTCGATAGGAAAACAAATAAAAATTGCAGGCAGAAAAACTGCAAAAACCACGTGTGGTGCTCTCAGTGTAGTGACGTGTAGTGAGCAGCCCAAATTTCACACAGAGAAAATCTGTTGTGACAAAACAGTAATTCAATTCAAAGAATTAAGAGCTTTCATTCTCACTCCATTCACCATCACCCCCTCTCACACCCGCCCCCCAAAACACCTCTTTTCCCCCACCTCCCTCAGTTCCTTTTAGAGAGAAATCCCCAGCCTTTCTTTTACACTCACTCCATTCCATTTGTGAAATGATTATGAGGATACAGTTTACAAACATTCCTGTATTTCATCATGATGATGTGGATATTGATATTCATAACTTCTACAGCAGTTTGTGAATCCTGGTGAAATGAAATGAGGAAAGTCAGAAAGGCTGTGTTAGAATGACAGGATGCTCATTCCCAGTATAATGAGTGTATAAAATAACAGTAAAAGAGTCTGGTAAAGTGCTATTTTAGCAACCTAAATTCAGGAACCTCTTTTATCGGCAATTTTTGTGCTTGTATGAAACGATGTTACCATTAGTAGATGCTGTAACCCATTTTCAGTGTATTTCGACTCTTATCTTATATGTTATTTTACTCAGTTTTTATGCCGATTCAGTCACTAAACTAATGAGCCACCATCTTGCTTTTTCCGTTTTTGGTCTGGCAAACCATGAAAATGTAACCAATAGGTGCGGTAATTTAGGATGCTAAAGATAGGACTTGACCAAGAATATCGAAGGGTGTTTTAATTGGTTCCTTAACCCATTGTGTGCCCCAGGATGGAAATTTCTGCCCTCTTCGGTGTGCAAAAAAGGTGCCCCAGCACAGAAGTTTCCATCAGTGTCATTGTTGGAATTTTCAAAATAATTAAATTCCTGACTGGATAGAATGTTTGTTTTCCGTTCAGAAAAGTGTAGGTTATGTATATTTTCTGTGAGCAGTTTGCACGCAAGAATTGTTACCCTCCATGACAAAAACATCCCCCGGTGCGGATGCCAGGGGGTTCTGTCAGTGTAAATAGCATCTCTGCCTTCTGGAAATTCTGTGCTAGAAATTTCCTCTTTTCTATCACTCTCTTTGTTTCTGACTTTTTTCTTCCTTCACTGTTGTCTCCTTTTTCTGCCTTCCCAGTCCATTCCCCTTTCTTTTTTCAAGCAAGCCTTGACATTTTTTTTCTCTTTTCCGCAGTCTAATCTGTGCTGTTTTGCTCGGGCGATTAGGTAGTGAGATTGTAAACACTGGGATGGTCACTTGCTGCCCATTCTGCAGTGTTATTTGCCTATATGGCCTCTTTATGTTTTGTTTTTTTTGTTTTTGCTTTGAATTTTTTTTTTTTTTTTTTATACAATATTTTGTAGTCTGAGGATGATAAATTAACAGAATGGCTGGCGTCCTCAGCATGGCCTAGTCTTATTTGCCCAAAGGAGCTAAATGGTTGGGATACTGTGTTATGAACTGTATTTTGTGGGTTTGTCATAGTGTTGTTGGTTTTTTTTTTTTAGATGTGACAGTTTTGTGTTGATGTGGTTGAGCATTTGTATGGTTTGACAGCCCTGATATGGCCCTGTGCAGTTGGCTGGACAATAAGCAACAAGAACAAGACCAAAACATCCCTTAGCAAACAGTTGTCACTGAACATGAAATAGGATCGGCTCTGAAAGGGTTAATAAATTTGTTTTCCTAAACCTTCATCTGAGGTGATTGGGTTGTTGTTGTTTCCTAATCCCAGACAGTTCCATGTAGTACATCAATGGTGTTTTTTTTTTTTATTATTCACATAAACTAATGTATATAACATTTTAATTAACTGCTCATTTTGCTTTAAAATATAAAAATGTAGTTATGTAAAATAGAGAGTTCTACAACCTTGTCACTTTTTAGCTTTAGATATGTCTAAATCCACAACACTGTTGCTTTGATTTCTTCCTTCCTTTTCACACTTGTTTTTTTGGTGCATGTAAAGCATTCAGTCATGAATATTAAAATTTACTATATAAAATGAAGAGTGGGAGTAGCCTGAATCTTTTATTTTATATTCTGTACATACATATGTACAAATCAGCCTGTTTCCTTCAAATATGTGTTCTGTTCTCTTCCACAAGAGGTACTGGAGTTAATATCTACAGCATTTTACTTCCCTGTTTCTCCTTTCAGTGTTCCTTTTTTTTTCTTTTCTTTTTTTTTTTTACACTTCGATTTTTTCCTATGGTCTTTGCTGTAGGCTTGGGCAAAAATAGTAGCAGTCTCTTTCTGTTTGATCATGCTTGTTGGTGTTGGCATCTGTAGCTTAAACAGCATACGACTGTGATGTCCGGACAGTCCAGTCTTGAAGTAGCCAGTCTCTGTCACAGATCTCCCATTGCAAAGTTAATGGTTGGGACAGAAACAACATGAAATTGTTATGATGCAAGTGATTTTTTAAAACTTTTTTTTCATACTTTCTGATTCTGCAAGGTTGAAAAACAACTGCAGAGACTGCTTCGTTCTTCAAACTTCAATCTGTGTATCTGTGAGTGTACGATTGTGTGTAATATCTTTTTTGTTTGTTTTTTTTATATAAAAAAAACGTGATTTCCTCTTTTATGTTTTTTGTGCATGAGCCAGTTATGTGTACTGTGCCTTGCTTTGGACTTGACAACAACACCAACAGTAACAAAAAAAAAAAAAAGAAAGAAATCCTTTGGGAAAGGTGATATACACATACACACCTCATTGATGAAAATGATCTGTTTGCTTTGGGCCTCTGTCTTTGTGGTGTACATATACTTTACTGTCTTTTTTCTGAACTCTGTGAAATGGTTCTGTGAAACGTGTATACCAGCCATGAGCAGGGCAACGTCTTTCTACCCTTGACAAGTTATTAAAATACTGAACTGAGTGCAGGAAGGTTGCTGATGCATTGTCTGCTGTTTCTCTCTCCCTGTTTCTGTTCATGGCATTTTCTGTCTGTCTGTCTGTCTGCCTCTCTTCTGTTTCTCTCTTTCTCATTCTGTCTCTCTCTGTCTGTCTGTCTGTCTCTCTTTCCCCTCCCACCCCAACAGGCAGTATCTTCCAATACACATTATTCATATCTTTGAGCATTCTGAATACAAACAGCAATACTACAATAAATCAAAATAGAACTCTGTACCATAGTCAGTGTTATCAATTGACTGTCAGTTGTTGGATCCAGATCTGGACATAGAATCAAAACAAGGTCCTGGGTGGTGGTGGCTTAGACTATCACACAGAACAGTGACCTGTTCAGTGCTATACTGAATTCCTGTCCTGACTGCTGTATATCCACAAACTGTGCACTATTCAGTGGAGTGGTGGCCTAGTGGTATTGTGTCTGCTTAGAGTGAATCTGAGCTCACCGGTTCGAATTCCACACATACCAGTATTTTCTCTCCTTCCACTGAACCTTGAGTGGTGGTCTGGATGCTAGGTATTTGGATGAGATGATAACGATAAATGGAGGTCTTGAGTGTAGCATGCATTTTGAACATGTAAAAGAACCCATGGCAACAAAAGAGTTGTCCCTGGCTAAATTCTGTAGAAAAATCCACTTTTGATTGGAAAGCAAGTACACTTGCAGGCAGAATAAAAAAAAAAAAAAAAAAAAAAATCAAGGTGGTGCTCCACTGTAGTGACATGCTTTCCCTGTGGAAAACAACGCAAGTTTCACACAGAGAAATATGTTGTGACAAGAGTTGTACAACGCAACACAACACTATATACAGAGTCATTAACATGCATGCTTATAGTGGTACCTTGGACCCAGTAATGGTTTATGAATCAAGCCTCTCTTTATACTATTATTCTAAAGCTATCTCAACTGAAGGAATGTCTGTATTAATAATTATATCAGTAGTAACAATTGTTTTAATAGAGTGCAACATGAAATGTTAAACAGAGCTGCAACCCCCTTACTGTGATAATTCTAAAAGGAACAATTCTCAAAAAAGGAATGTAAAGCATGAAAGACATACTCCATCAAAAAATTAATTGATACTACTCCATGAAATAATTGATAATACTCTATGAAAGATTTAATCACTCCATGAAATAATTGATAATACTCCATGAAATATTTAACTAATGATACTCCATGAAAGGTTTAACTGATAATACTCCACGAAAGATTAACTCATGACATACAGACTATACATTCTGCTCTATCCACCACCCTTCACTTGTTTATCACCCCCTGATGAAATATGAAAACTTACCCAAGCAACTTAATCATCTCCCCCTGCCCACCCCACTTCTACCACCAAACATCTTCCTCCTCCACTCCACTTTTCTCCATCCAGCCTCATGCAGTCACAGGTATTTGAGTCAGACCAGTAAAGGTTGCTGGATAGAACAATATATATATATTCCATTGCCTTTCTGAAGCTTCCCAACAACATGGACTTGAAAAGAGCGGAAGTACCTCTGTAAAGACATAACACACACACACACACACACACACACCTCTAACCCCCTCTCTCTCTCTGAGGATAAAATGCAAGATTGAAAGAACACCAGCACAGCTCTCTATAGACACCAAAATGTGAAATGAATACTAATGCCTTTCTGGCTATGCCGCAGATGACATAAGATGAAAAACTATAGTTTATGTTATCAATGCAGCGCTGCTTGAAAGAACACAGTGTATCACCATGTCCAGTCTGTTACTGAAGATAGCATTCACCTTCATGGTTTTCACATCAAAAACACAGCAGTGCATTCAGCATTTAGATATTTCGGTATCAAAAATTATATATATATACAGTTCGAAGATTCTCTCCTCACATAACCAACACAAAAGCATGCAACAAAATACTGAAAACACTTTGCATACTGTGCAGAATACTGCATATTGGTATCAGATAATGAAGACAGAACATTGCAAAGTTATGTCTCAGGTAAAAAACAAACAAACAAAAAAACCTGCACGCAGGAAAAAATACAAAAAAAAGGGTGGCGCTGTAGTGTAGCGACGCGCTCTCCCTGGGGAAAACAGAAAAATCTGTTGTGATAAAAAGAAAAAGAAATACAAATACAACACACACACACACACACACACGCATGCATGCATGCGCTCATGCGCACGGACATCACCCTTCCCCCATTCCTACACACACATACACGCCCGGTTGGGAGTGAGGACAGACAGAGAGAGAGAGGGGTGGAGGAGGGAGGAAAGACAGACAGAGAGACAGAGAAGAAGAGGGAGACAGAGACAGAGAGCAAAGTACGACATAGCAGAGAACATCACACGCTGATATTTTCAACTCGCGATAAAACACCAGCGCAAAGGAACAAATACTGGCATGTAAATAATCCTCTTTGATACGATAAAACCTGTTTTTCCGCTGTTGTCAAAGTCATAAAAGCCAATGGGGGAAAAATTAAATGGTTTTATTATCATTAGTGATCCTGTACAATGGTTGATGAACGTTTGGAAATAACATGACGGCTTGAACAACCGCATAGAAAATCAGCAGGATTTTCAAAACATTGTTCGCTTTCATTAACGTGCGTTTTTAGCGCCTGGAAAGGAGGGATGTTTAGAATATTCTGGAAAAGTCCAGGTTGTTTCGAAAGATCTTCATTGTATCGGAAGACTGATAAGATTGCCTTTGTCCACGACAGTGACTATTACAAGCAATGTTTGTGATAGGGGATACGTGGGCAATGGTGGGAGGGGGAGAGGTTGAGGGCAGTGAGAAGAGAAGCAGGGGGCATTGGGATGGGAGGTAATTTTGTTTGAAATTAAATTAGTCAAGCAGAAATTCTAATTCAGTCAGCCAAGTTGATTCACCCAGAACAGCCTTTCATCTCGTGTGTGTGCGTGCGTGTGTGTGTGTTTGTGTGTGTGTGTGTGTGTGTGTGTGTGAGTGCGTGCGCGTGTGTGTGACACGACGGAGAAGGGCGTGTCACGACTACCGAATGATGACCAGCGCTTGTTTTGTGACACGTCACTCTAACCACTGCCATACTATGCCTTCTGTGGTGGGGTGGAGTGAGAGGAGGGAAGGGTTGCAATGTGACTAACTAAATCACTGCCTGACCCTCTCGTTTCATTAGTGCCCCACTCCGCTAACATCTGTCCCTCGCCCGTGCACTCAGTTCTCGGTGGCAAGTCTTCGGGAAACTGGGTGTTTCCTTGCTTGTGGTCAATGCCGTATTACCGGTGGAAGTAAATCGTCCATAGCTCTGACTCCATTCTGTAACTGTAATGAAGTGCCGTGTCAGGCCTCAGTGAACTCCTGTGGGTCCCTCCTTCACAGCACGGCCAGTGTGTGGGTGATGTGGATGTGGTGACCATGTTACAGCTCCATCTGTAGTGGGTGATGTGGGTGTGGTGACCATGTTATAGCCCCATCTGTAGTGGGTGTGGTGACCATGTTATAGCTCCATCTGTAGTGGGTGTGGTGACCTTGTTATAGCTCCATCTGTAGTGGGTGTGGTGACCATGTTATAGCTCCATCTGTAGTGGGTGTGGTGACCATGTTATAGCCCCATCTGTAGTGGATGTGGTGACCATGTTATAGCTCCATCTGTAGTGGGTGTGGTGACCATGTTATAGCCCCATCTGTAGTGGGTGTGGTGACCATGTTATAGCCCCATCTGTAGTGGGTGATGTGGGTGTGGTGACCTTGTTATAGCTCCATCTGTAGTGGGTGTGGTGACCATGTTATAGCCCCATCTGTAGTGGGTGTGGTGACCATGTTATAGCTCCATCTGTAGTGGGTGTGGTGACCTTGTTATCGCTCCATCTGTAGTGGGTGTGGTGACCTTGTTATAGCTCCATCTGTAGTGGGTGTGGTGACCTTGTTATAGCTCCATCTGTAGTGGGTGTGGTGACCTTGTTATAGCTCCATCTGTAGTGGATGTGGTGACCATGTTATAGCTCCATCTGTAGTGGGTGTGGTGACCATGTTATAGCCCCATCTGTAGTGGATGTGGTGACCATGTTATACTCCATCTGTAGTGGGTGTGGTGACCATGTTATAGCCCCATCTGTAGTGGGTGTGGTGACCATGTTATAGCTCCATCTGTAGTGGGTGTGGTGACCATGTTATAGCTCCATCTGTAGTGGGTGTGGTGACCATGTTATAGCTCCATATGTAGTGGATGTGGTGACCATGTTATAGCTCCATCTGTAGTGGGTGTGGTGACCATGTTATAGCTCCATCTGTAGTGGGTGTGGTGACCATGTTATAGCTCCATCTGTAGTGGGTGATGTGGGTGTGGTGACCTTGTTATAGCTCCATCTGTAGTGGGTGTGGTGACCATGTTATAGCTCCATCTGTAGTGGGTGTGGTGACCATGTTATAGCTCCATCTGTAGTGGGTGTGGTGACCATGTTATAGCTCCATCTGTAGTGGGTGTGGTGACCATGTTATAGCTCCATCTGTAGTGGGTGTGGTGACCATGTTATAGCTCCATCTGTAGTGGGTGTGGTGACCATGTTGTAGCTCCATCTGTAGTGGATGTGGTGACCATGTTATAGCCCCATCTGTAGTGGGTGTGGTGACCATGTTATAGCTCCATCTGTAGTGGGTGTGGTGACCATGTTATAGCTCCATCTGTAGTGGGTGTGGTGACCATGTTATAGCTCCATCTGTAGTGGGTGTGGTGACCATGTTATAGCTCCATCTGTAGTGGGTGTGGTGAGCAAGGCACAGCTCCATCTGCAGTACAGGGACATTCACTTTGTGGACATGTGGCTTTGTCCGTATGGCGTGTGGGAATGAAGGGGGGGATGGGGAAAGGCAATGCTTGCCTTTCATGCCTGATCCTCCACCCCACACCGCCATCAGCTTCTCTCCCTCCCTCCTCCCCCCCTCTGTCTGTCTGTCTGTCTGTCTGTCTCTCTTTCTCAGTCTCTTTTTGAGATTCTCTGAGTAGCCACGAAAAAAAAAAGATAATGAGTAACCGAGACACCAAGAAGCAATCAAACGAAAACAAACAAAATATTGATCGTCTTGCTTGTATCCTTAAAAAAAAAATGACAACAAGAACCGATTTGAATGAGTTCGAAAATTACCATACGGGCGAAGTTCAGACCGTGTGTTGGAAACATAAGGAGAGCGAGGCCGGTGAAGCAGAAAGCCTTGTGAATGATGCGAATGGTTTTACAAGATGACTCTTTGTCAAGGACTTTCAAAAAAAAAGAAAGAAAGAGAATGTTAGAAATGAATCCACTATGGAGGTGACATCCATTTTCTCTTACTAATGAATGCCTGGGTACTTCAACCCATCACACCTCCACTTCCCTTTATATTGTATTGTTATGACTACTTTCCTAATTTTTTACTTTCAGACAGAGACTTATGATGGGCATGGTTAAGAAGATGCTAGCATACTGCAGAGCCGTATTCTGCATCCCGTTTCTACCTTGTACAGCAAAAATGTAGTACATATAGCATACAGAATAATTTTGTTCCCCCGAGATTCGTTTTTCAGGATTTCGACTTCTGACTGACCAAATGTGACGTCGCATTGAGAACCAAACAACAAAGATAGGAAAATATCAACAAAAAGTAGACGTTTACGCCAAAATGGTATAGTGTATTTTGGTGACAGAGGAAGAAGGCATTCCGAAAGAAAGAAAATAAGCCAAAAGTTATTAATTCTTCGATCGCTGTTACGAGATTAAATAGGTAAATTTACTTACTTCAGTTCAGCTGCTCAAGGAGGTGTCAGTGCGTTCGGACAAATCCATATCCGTTCCACCGCATCTACTAAGCAGATGCCTGACAAGCAGAGTAACCCAACGTTCTTAGTTAGGCCTTGAAGAAAAATTGATTCAAATCAAATAAAAAGTCAATAAACAAATAAATAGATAGATAAAAAAAAGAAAGAAAGGAAAATAGATAAAGAAGAGAAATGACTAGTAATGATAATATTCATAAACAATGTAGATAACGACACAAACACGCACACACGCACACACACACACACACACACACACACACACGCACACACACACTCTCTCTCTCTCTCTCTCACATGCACAACAGATATGCAAATAGATATGCAACCTCATAGATATGAAAACACAAACAAATGTATACAGGTCCAACACTACGCATAAAAATACACACGAGTCCCGACACATAAACTCACGCGCGCGCACGCACGCACGCACGGACACACAAACACACACACATCTACATTACCCATTTCCGACATTACTTACACACACTCACACACACACACACCACTACATTTCCCATCACCATAAATACTCTCTCTCTCTCTCTCTCACACACAATCGCGCGCACGTACACACACACACACACACACATTCCTATATATCGCAGCTCCCACGACGCGTACACACACACATGCACGTACACACACACGCACGCACATACACGCGAACACACACACGCACACACGCGCGCACACACTCACACACATACATACAGACACATGCACACGCACAGAGCTCCGACGACACATACGTGCGCACACACACGTGTATACTACCACCAATTTGCTGCAAGAGGGGTGGGAAAAGATATCTGATGCCATGAACGTGGTGTGTGGCTTGTTGCTCAGTCTGGTGTATTCGGGAAGACCGAGAGAGACTCTGTTCTGTTTTGAAGAAATCTGTGCAATGTTGATTTGGAAATGATGCCAGTATTGGTTTGATTTGAAAAAGGATCGTGCTCTATCTTTCATGCTAGATTGACGGCCGCTCCCTCTTTCTATTTTCCTTTCAGTGAAGCGATTTATGAGGTGATGGCCTTGTACCTTTCATTTTATTCATTTTTTTAAGGTACTCTTCTACGTTTTTTAGGGTTTCAGATTTTCCAAGATGTAGACCACTCGTTGTTTCTTTACCATCAAGACTGTCAGTTCGCTCATTTCTCTTAACACCTGCATGTCCGGGGCAGTACACCTAGATAAGCTTTTGAATCTGAAAGTTGCGCATTGCCTCGTGCCACTCTGGGCTCTCCATTCCACTTTCAATTGTTTTGTAGGATGTTTATTGAGTCAGTCAGAATCATGGCATGTGGATTTCCAGGTGCACGAATGGATGACAGCCACTGAAGAGCATGTGTCACAGCTTCAACTTCCATTGTCAAGCATGAGTTAAGTCTTGCTGTGCTTGTGCCCCAGCGTTGATGCTTCTCGTTCTCTCTCTATTGACTTCTTCCTCCACCACTTGTTTATTATTCATTTTCTTCACTTTATTTATATCTCAGCTTAGGTTTGTTCAAAACTCATGTATGTTCACGTCTTCTAGTTATGATGACATCCGTCACATATTCAGTATGTACATGTGTCAGGACAGCACTTTATATAAGATTTTCTTGTTGTCCTGTTCATCGATATCTGTGTTGTATTGTGACATGTTCCAAATAAAATACTGTTTAAACCATGAGGTTTTGACTTTGTACTGGACTGGGGATTCTCTTCTCTAATTGTTTTTTCCATTTTTCTTTGTAGTGAATCTCCGACTGGATTGGTCTTTGGTGACTGAGCGATCTGTGTAAAAGATGATGTCCTCTTCTTTACTATTTTCTTTCATGAGCAGCTTCATCTCTTCCATCAGTTCTGCCCTCTGGCCATTCCCGACAGTACCTTCCCAGAGTGGGTGTAATGATCGTGTTGAAGAGATGTTTGAGGTTTTCCGGGTTTTCTTCACATTCTTTTGTTCCTTTTGGGTGGTGTACTGACGATCAAGCTGGAGTCTGTCTTTTGCCTGTCCCATCCTTGATCTTTCGCGTCCTAAATGACTGCCTTTCCGTTCCTTAACTACATCATGCAGTAGGTTTTGAAGGTTTTCCCCTGCTCTGATAAACCTTAACCTGTTCCTTGCCTCCATTGAAGGAAGGTCAAGCAGGTATCGGATGGTCTCACTAGGAGTGTCTTTCAACAGTTACTCATGAACAAAAAATGATACATGGACTTGTTGGGGCCGGGGAACTGATAGAAAGAAATCGACAGTTTTAAAAGCTTTCTCGCATCTCTAAGAACTTGATGAGCAAGTTGTGTGACATGTGCCCATAATTATCTTGACTTGCATGCACAGAGGAGATAAATCATCCCTGCAGACTGACTGCCCTGGCATTTATCTGATTTTCGTGCCACGTTGTTCACGTCTGTGGACCGTCTAGAGGACATTTTCATTTGTTCTGAATTTCAAGTATTCTAGCAGCAAATCTTTCCAATTTTTCAAAATTTCCTTTTCTATGAGAGTTTGATTAATAATTAATTAGTTAATCATGCTCACGATAACTAGCTCAATGTGCTTTGCAAATTATAAACGAGTGCGATAATAATCCTGGCGAACTGTTACTAGCTCAATGTACTTTGCAAATTATAAACGAGTGCGATAATAATCCTGGCAAACTGTTAAACGGTTTTGTGTTGAGACCAAGCGCTCTTGATTGTCTTCCGTTTCTCTAATTAAGACGAGAACCCCACCCCACCCCCCTCCCGTCCCGCCCCATCGGGGCTAAGGGCAGTCGCACACATTTTATCGCTCAGTTCACCCGCCACGAGGGACGTACATCATACCAACAAACCCGTAAACACGTCCAGAGGGGGGCGAGCTGACCAGGCCTGTCTGCAGAGAGGGTTAATGAAGTTGGGGGACAGCAGGACGTGAAGTAGAAAACAAGACAGGCAACGCAGCCATTATACTACTACTACTGCCCAGCAGGGCGGAGAATAGTTGTTGGTTTGAGTAGTGTCCAGTGTCCAGGGCTGTCCGGCGTTTTTGCTGACACGTTATAGACACCGCCCAGTGACGGTGGCCGTGTCGCCAGCTGACAACTATAGGTGGCCGCCCCGAACAGCGAGGCGTTGACCTGCTCCCCTTGCAAGTGGGCAGGCTATTAGCGGAGCTGGCAGGGAAGCGGCATAAACCTGACCACTGGACACTGGGGACAGGCCGGGGCACAAAGGGCGTGGGGCTCTGGAGGACTAACGGAGGACGGTGCGAGTCCTCTCTTGCTCGTAGCTCCATGATGGATGCACGCGGGGACGGAGGGATTGTAATGAGGCGGAAGGGACAGGGGATGGGAGTAGGGTTGGGGGGGTCCCTGCCGTGACCAGCAAGCCAACCGCCAGCCCCTGGCCCCAGACGCACAGCACGTTATGGCCCATCTTAGCGCCGCTCCTTTCCCCCGGTACTTGTACCAGCCTGGCCCGCTCCTTTCTTCCCGCTCGTCCACTCGTGACGGCGGGAATGGCGAGGAGGTAGGAGGAGGAGGACGGGGTAGGGGGAGGGGAGGGGGGTGGAATAGGGACCGGGAGTGCTGCATGCTCCCTGGGGAGTCACTGTGCCCTGGATGGCTGCTGGATCTCCACACAGCCCTGCCTCTCACAGTCCGCTCTGTGGCGCGCCTCGCTTCCATTGGACATGGCTTCCTGCTTCGTGGCTGTCTCTCCCCATTGACAGCATGCCACACTTGTGTCCCCAAACAGAATAGGCGGCCATAAAACCGTCAGTTGGACGGCCGTTTTCAAAAGCCGTTGCCCTCTTAAAGTCTACACCTCTTGCTCCTTGGTCTTTTGTGGTTTGTGAATAAAGATCGGCGGTTCTTCACATCTCCGATTGTCGTCTGTCTGTCCCACGCGTGGGGAGCAGTACTTACAGCATGCAATATACAAGTCGTCGCAGTCTCGGAGCTGCCCAAGCGAACAGACGGAGTTGCCCCTGTATTTAACAGCTTCCCATTAAAGTCAAGGAAATTAATACCTCTCAAAATGTCTCTTTTCACAGCCCGTGGAACTAGACGATACGAGCCTTGTGTATGGGAGTAGATTAAGAGGTGGTTAATGGGCCGACTAGTTGTTTGAAGCTTGACACTTTATTTGGACAATTTTTGCTATATCCGCCGACCGCACTGGCATTATCAATAAATGTTGTGCTCCCGGAAAAAAAGGCAAGATATGCTGGCCACTATCGTGTCTTAACCAGCCGTGAAGAATGTGCGCTTGTGGACTCTTACATTACACTGCTTTCAAAGAGGGAGTCACCGTGTATTTCAACAGCTTCTATCAAGCTTTTAAAACACCACTAGTTATATTTCAACAGATTTCAAGTGAAAAATTCCATTTTGTGGGTAAACTAGAAAAACGCTTACGAATACGGAGACACTGTGAAATGTATATTTACAGAAGTTTGATCATTGGCATCATCATGCGACGAACACACTGGTTTTGTGTTTGATGTATTGTCAATGACCAAGCTACCCGAGTTATTTAATTATTATAGAACATATTCCGAAAAAACATTTTCTTTCCAGATAAGCTTTGATGGATTGACAACAAGTGTGTGGCAACTCGACATTTACTTTCTCACGACTTTGTTACAATTTTCAAAATAGAATTTTCTTCATAACCTGAATATATTTTCTTTTAAAAATGTTGTGTACAGCTACAAAAATAAATATTTCCCTCTTCTTGTCACTCACTTCTCCCTCCCCACTCTATCATTAAAAAAATCTGAAAAGGTGATGTTTTTGACAAAGTTGATATTCCACGAAGGACCATATCATGCAAGAAAAATCTAAAAGTCAGAACACAACTACATTTCAACTAATGATGAAATTTCAAACTGTCTGTGGTTCTTTTTAAGTTGCTAAACTTTCATAAAAAAACAACAACAACCAAAACACACATACTCCATCACTTATTCATTACAAGAGAATCCAAGTACGAACTTGAGCTTAAGGGTGTTGACGCCAATAGGTCGTTAAACTCCAATAGGTAGGAAAGTACGGTTTTGAGCCATCTGCATTTCACATTTCCTTCTTTTAAAAAGGAGAGAGGTGGCAGAATGGTTAAGACGCTCAGCTGCCAATACAGAGACCCCATGGGGGTGTGGGTTCGAATCCCGTTCTCGCCCTTTCTCCCAAGCTTGACTGGAAAATCAAACTGAGTGTCTAGTCTTTCGGCTGAGACGATAAAACGAGGTGCCGTGTGCAGCACACACTTGGTGTTCTCAAAAAGGGCAACGAGAGTGCTGTCCTCTGGTAAAAGTATGTAAAAAGAAATCCACTCTGATAGGTACACAAATATATAAGCATACACTCGAGGCCTGACAAGCGCTTTGGGCTCTGTTGCTGTCAGGCATCTGCCTGGCAGATACGGTGTAGGGTAAATATGGATTTGTCCGAACGCAGTGACACCTCCTTGAGAAATTGAAACTGAACACTGAAACTGAAACTCCTTTTAAAAAAGCAAAAGGTTATGTTGTTACAAGAACATCTACAACAGGGGCAATAGTTGTGGATTAAAATCATAAACTGAAGAAACTATCAATCATTCACGGAGAATAATTTCAGAGTGGAAATGTAATTACCAGGTATGCAAGCTGATTATACTCACAAAAAGAAAAAAGAAAAGAAAAGAAAAAAAGAAGTCCTTGTAGAAACACGCTTGGCATGGCTGCAGCAATGTACAGTAACAAACACAACAAAATAACTTAATCACCTTTAGTCCAATCAAATGCTGGCCTTACTAAGCTCCAGTCTTAACGTTCGCTTTGATTATGCGCTATACTATCGCTATTAGTGTTGTGATGAAGTCGACCATACTGGCCTCGATGCACGCAGTTTTAACGCGGAAAAAGAAACCATCGCGTCTTTAAACGTTTTAAAGTGAAAGGCAAGAGCACCTTTAACTGTAACAGTTGAGGAGAGTTACGTGTGAGGTGTCGTCGTGGCAAACGTTGTTTTTATTGCCTGCGGCTCTCTGTTGTGGGCAAATTCGTCACTCTGGCGGAAATTAGAAATGGGCTTGAACCGTCCCAAATGAGTTTTGTAGACAAGCTCTTCTGTCTGCAGCGGGCCGTATGTTGCCTTTTAATAGGTTACATTAACGTGATGGATGGGGTAACGATGGGAAATATCGCACACGGTGTAGTTGCGTGTGGCGTAGGATATGGCTTCTTTTTTGTGCTGTGGTAAGCATTAATGTGTGTGTGTGTGTGTGTGTGTGTGTGTGTGTGTGTGTGTGTGTTTGAATGCTGTTGCTTGCTTACATTTTATTAAACTAATGTCTCACATAACCTCGCGTCGTTTCCTGTATGGAAATATTATTCATGCCTTCATACATACAGCAGGATAATTTTAAGATGAACTCCGTGATAATATGTTAATTCAAGTGGTGTCTTGCACTATCCTCACTGCAGAATCAAAACCACCGACGCAGATCGGAGACTAGAATACTATCAGGGAAGCCAAATGTCTAGTTCAGTCCTATTTTCGAATTAATGTTCAACAGTCCAGTTTTATCGATTTTCTTCTCGTGGTTTTTAAGCGAATGGTTCACAAGGTAGCAGGAAAGGATTATCCAGGGAGAAATCAACTCTGTTTTTTTTTTCTATGGGAAATATATTCAGTGTTTGATAATTTGATGTGGCAGTTATTAAAAGACAACGTCTTTTCAATTAAAGAATATATATATATATATATATATATATATATATATATATATATATATATATATATATATATAGTTGACCTTTGAGACTTAGAGCTCCTGCCATCACTGATTCATCCATCAGATTGTATGCTGTAAACTTTAATGCAAGATTGTTTGGACCAGACAGACACAGTGAGTGGGAGGAAAGGGCTACCGTCGGATCCTTTCGTTGGGACCCATCGACAAAGAAATAATGCAACCAACAACTCTTATTTGCCGATGAGCAGTATCATACTTGCCATTCGTCACCCTCCAACCGAGCAGAAGCCATGACTCAAAACAGTGAAAGGGAAAGGAGCGTCTGTCCCCGAAGACGATGTATCCCTGATGCCAGTTAGGTCTACTGTTCACTACTACGGTTCAGGTCTGGATGAGAAGGATTTGAGGAGGATGTGGGCTGTATGTATGTCCCCGATCCTCTGTCGGTGCTTCCTACCCCCCACCCCCGGCCCTCCCCCCTCCCCCCCACTCCCCCAAACCACAGGGGTCCAGCCTCTGACAACACAGGCCCAAGATAATACAAACATCGTTCAGAGCGAGACCACCCGAGATGGGCCATCAGCCATCCCACTCTCTTCCCTCTCCCGCGCCAAACAGAGGAGAACAAGGGCTGCCCACTTGAAGCAAAGAGATCATCAAGCCAGGGGCTGGTGCCTTGAAGAGACTGGCCACTTGCCAGACAAAAGGCCTGCTGGAAACGGGGTGGTGCTGAAGGACTGAGGCACTATTGAGCCCCACACCACTATTGAGCCCCATGCCCCTGCCTGCTCCTGTCCTTGTCTGGAGGCTTGCGTCTGCCTCTGAAGAGCTTCTGGCTTTTCGCGGGTGGCACTTCATCGGTGTGAAGGGGTGGAGGGTGAGTTTGGAAAGCTAAGGTTTTTAAAACTTTGAGGTTTCATGGAGTGAATGAAACTCGTTTTGTTTCCGTTGTTGTCACTCAGTGGGTGTTCCCGCTCTTTCTCTCTCTCTGCGCGCGCTAGTGGTGTGGGCGCGCGCATGGACGCAAGTTGTAATTGTTATATAAAAAAAAGAAGAAAAAAAGAAGAAGCTAGTTTCAGTCCTGATCACGATTAAACAAAAACATTGTTTTCTCAATCCACACGAACACTCATTAAAGCGTTGTTACACAGACTCAGTAGTTTTTACACAATCCGTCTTTGTAGTTACTGTATTTCAAAAGAGTGAGATCACAGAATGTCAACTTTGTTGTTGTTTTTTTTTTTTGTTTGTTTGTTTTTTCAGATACGGGACCTTCGTCTTTTTTATTTTCTTTCTCCTATTCAGTACTTGCTATAATTTCCACTGGTCGTAAAGTAGTTCATTTTTATGATACTTCCTAACACATCTCAGAGAAGCCGATGTAGTTTTTATTAATTTTTTTTCAGGCGCTGAATAAAAATGTCGGAAATTTGGAAATACGTCTTGTTTTGCCAATATATATCTTTCCCAGTTTGTACACTAGAGCCCGAGACAGACAGAAAGAAATGGAGAGAGGTCAATGTAATCACCTGACTGATAAATGAAAATTTGAATTAGACCTACATAAAACGTATTAACAGCGACACAACTCGCATCGAGAGAAGATACAATAGTGAGTTGGGAATGCAAATACAAAAAAAATCATGATTTTGTGAATTCATGTCGCGCCTAATCTCTAAACAGGACTCTAGGCCCCAGTCAATAAGACAATAACATTAAGATAAAGCACTATAGAGGAATACAACAAGACCAAACAAACAAACAAACAAAATCCAACAAAAAAAAACCCCAAAAACAAATACAACCCCCCCCCCCCAAAAAAAAAAAACCACCAACAACAACAACAACAACAAAAAACAAAACAAAAAAACAACAACAAAAAAACCAAGAGAAGAAATAAAGCACGCGTGGTCTTGCTGTTACACCAAATAAGTAGCGATAGGAACAAAACGTGAACATCTTACATATATATCTTTTTTTTTTTTTTTTTTTTAGACAAATCAACACTGCTTTCTCTGGAGTCCTGGGTGGAGGAGTTGCCTTCTAAAAATCGACCACAGACGAGGGGGTGTGGGTAAATGGAGGTGCGCATTGTGGCCGTTGCCCTTTCTAGCTGGCACAGTCCATGCTCAGGGAGAAAGACGCATCAAAATTTCATGGCCAGTTTCCCGTGCTTTGTCCACGGCTCGGCAGACGACAGAGAAATTGCCGCCCATCTGATACGTGGCACGATAAAGCAGCAGTGGCTGAAAGGCCGCTTAACTGTACGTGCGGGGAAAATGACACACCTCCACTCACTGCCCCGGGGCCAACTTTGATCCATTTAACCAGGCTCTGCCACCTCAGTGAACGAGTCAATGTGCTTTTCAGTTTATGGGAGAGAGAGAGAGAGACAGAGACAGAGACAGAGAGAGTGAGACACAGAGTTAGAGACTGAGGCAGACAGAGAGAAACACACACACACACACACACACACACACACACACACACAGAGAGAGAGAGAGAGAGAGAGGACAATGCAACACCAAACAGCAAAATAATATGGTACATTCTTCTTCCTAATATTACAGGAAGTTTCAGAATGAGGTTGATCAAATATGGATGTACTCAGAATACCCCGCGATCTTGGCTAATTTTGGAATCACTATTCTGGGTTTCGTCATGCGGAATAAGGACTTAAAGATTCGAGCTTTTACTTACTGATGATGAAGGTGGAGGATGCTGATGATGATTATAATGACGATGTTGCTACAGAGGTCCATTAAGGTTTGGGACTAAGTGACAAGGCTGTACTCTACGCTTCCTTTCATACAATTTAAAACTTCAAACCGTCGGAGCTTTTTGTAAGAAATTTAATTTCTCATTGCCGTCTCCTGTCTGTGTTACCATGCAATTTTTTGGATTGATCAAAACATTGTTTTGGAAAAGTCTTGTTTTCCCAGTTTGGAGTGATTAACTTGGGAATAAGGCTTCCATTTCAGTGTAATAATGATAATGATGATGACGATGATGATAATAATAATTATTATTATCATTAATAATAATAATGATGATGATGATGTTGTTGTTATCATTATTATTATTGTTATTATTATTATTATTATCATCATCATCATTATCATCATCATCATCTTGTTGTTGTTGTTGTCATTGTGATGACTGGTCACACAATTGTGAGGCAGCTGATTTTCTTACTCACCACAATTTCCCTCAAGTCTTCAACCGATACCTAGTTTGAAAAACTGTCTTCAAACAGTCGCAAAATCATCGCTTCCAATATCGCTCATTTTCCTGTTCAAGCAAAGGCATATGTCAATGTTTGTACCTGATCAGCACTAAGAGCACGACATACAGTTCATGCTCTTAATCTACAAGTGTAGTGGTATTTATCAAAAAAGAATAGAGAAAAAACGAGATGCAGAAAGAGTGGATCAAAAAGAAAGAGAGAAAGAAAGAGAGAGTGAGACAGAGACAGAGACATCTGATCAACGAGAGAGAGAGAGAGAGAGAGAGAGACAGAGACAGAGACAGAGACAGAGAGACAGAGGGAGCGAGCGTACGTAAGCACTGAAATGTATATATATATATTTAGACCAGTGGTACGTATGGTGTTTGATTAAGGGCTGGCTGGGAGTGTATGTGTTCTGAACCTGTACGTAGAAAAAACTACAATCTGCAGATCATTGTCACAGACTGTGTGATGCCGGGACACACGTGGAAATTCAAAGCCACACATCAATATGACTTGTAACACAAATGAACAGCAGAATGTGACAGTGTAAATAATAGGAAAATAAAAACGGTTGTTATCCCCTCCCATGCAGTATTGAGTTTATGAATTATAAAGTAGACGACCTTTCTCATAAACCGTATGAATAAGACCTATGCACTTTCACAGTGATACAGATAAAGCAAACGCGGCATCTTTCAGTTGACATTGGGGAGTGGGGGGTGGCCGGCGGGGGATGGGGGGTGGGCTTCAAAACATGCTTGGAGAGCGTCAGATTCAAAAGAGACCATGCCAGAAAGTCTGTGAGTAGGCCTCTGTGTGTGTGTGTGTGTGTGTGTGTGTGTGTGTGTGCCTGGGGACATGGCCCACATGGCGTGATGCGGGAGTTGTCCCCACCTTCCCGTGCTGTCCCCTTCATTTCCCCGCGCTGCTGTCACTGTGTCAGACAGCGCAACTCAATCCACCGTGTTTGTGTTCCTCCCCACAGGACGCTGATACCCTACCCAAGAGGCGGGGACCGTCGAAACGGGGTGAACGTGCTCTTAAACAGCAGACCACTGCATACAATGAAATGTAATATTATCAACATATCTGATAGTCTGTCGAAGACGGGAGGGGAGGGGGGCGGGGAGGTAAGATACCCTACCCAAGAAGAGGGGACTGTTGAAACGGAGTGAACGTGCTCTCACATTTAACAGCAGACGACTGGACACAGTAAAATGCAATATCAACACATCTGATAGTGGGGGTGGGGGGTAATAATAATCTGATTTATCATCACATCATCACAATTTCAAACAATAACAGCAATAAAATCCTGTGGTCAGGTAAAGATATTTTCTTCTTGTATTTATTTGTGTTAACTAATTAACATGTAGCGGTTAGATTCGGTCGCAGAGGAGAATGATTCACAGAGAATTACGAGAGACCGAACGGATGGAGCGACCTGGTCTGGAAATCATCTGCGGTCCCCCGACGACCCTCCACTGGGTTATGGGATAGGTGAAAGCGATGAACAGGAAATTAATTATTTGTTGTTGGATTACAACAAAAGGGGGCGTGTGGGGAGTGGGGCAAGATAGAGAATAGTGGAACCGAAGTGGTGTTAAATTGTTCACTACTTCCCGATTTCAACTGACAAAGTAATTCAGTCACTTCTGATCTACTTTCGCAAATTCTATGCCAATGGGACGGAGGGAAAATGACTAACCTACCATGCCCACACTCACACCAGGATTGGTTTGCATGAGCAGTCTTAGCAGCGCAAAGACTTGGGAAATTCTTAGCATTGAGCAAACAGCACTGTTGAGATCCCTCAATTAACCCAGCCCTAATGTATTCATGAGTACTTCCCGCATGCTCACAGAATACCCGTAAATGTATATCGCATATTCCAAAACAACACACTGGGCATGCTAAGCCAAAATAATATTTATTTAAATGTAAAGAATATAGCGACCTCATATCTTTGCGAAGAATGGAAACAAGATTTTTCGTTCGTCAAGCTGCAAGGCTGGGCTTTGTTGCTTGAATGGTGTGAAACTGGTTGTGTCAGGATCCCAGGCAGGCCATTACTATGATGACAGAATCCTGTTCAGGCTATGGCTTATTTTCAAAAGGAGCAAGGAAAACTGACAAAAAGTCATGCAATTGAATCTCTGGGGAGAGCTTTTTTATTTTCTAGTTATTCATTTATCTATTTATTCATTTATTTTCTTCTTCTTTTTTGCGACGCTAAACGTACTTATCAGCACATTTAACTTTAAAATACATTTGGCGTGTAACACTAGCCCAGTAATTTAGTTCTTGACGTTCACGGATGTGTTGAACAGGGAAAGACGTTGCTCCAGGCTGTGGGAATAAGGGAGTCAACAGCTTGGGTCCCTGTGATGGCGAGTGAGGGTGACAGACATGTGGTGATCGTCAGTGCTTCCTGTGTTCCTTACTGGCTCGGAGGCTCGCCGGCCACAAAGACGGCAAAGGGCGGTGCAGCCAAGCGTTGAGGGAAGGCAAAAAGAAACACACCGCCTGCAAACGGTGGACTCAATTGTCCGTAATGAGCTACAAACCCGGCTCTTTCTTTCCCTCCGCCCTGTTTTTACTGGGCCCAAACATCAGGATATCCCCGGGCTCTCCAGTAGGGGCCCTGGCTTCTCCTGTGTCCTGTCCCATGTAGCGAATTAGTGCTGCACGAGATGACAGTAATTTCCACTTGGCGTCCGACTCACGTCGCGTGAAAAGGGCTGGGTATCGCTGAGGCAAACGGGGACTGTGTTATCAAGATCTGGGCGAGGGATGATTTCCTCCCCCCAATCATCTGACCCGTACAGGAGTCATGTGACCTCGGCGTCTGTTGTCGCCGTTCTCGCCATATAGCTTTAAGGTACGGGGATCCGACTCATGGTTATCTGATGGTGATGGTGGTGACTGAAAAGATCCCTGCTGTGACGGTGATGACAAAAATCGGTCTGACCGCCAAGACACCGACGTCTTTCTTGTAAATCTTTAATTAGCGCTAACCCTAAAACGAGCATTTCTGGACAGCCCGTTCAAAAGCACGAATCAAACCATCACTGAAACCAAAAGCATTTAACCCCCAAAACTGCGAACACAGCACTGACAAAAAAAAATTGTATAGGCAGTTTCTTTTATTTCATTTCACGTGGGGCTACGCTCTGCGTTGCTGATGACGGACTGTTACTAAAGTAATTATAAATGAAGCCACTCAAGCGTTTCAGTAAAAGGGCACTTTTGTCACTGTAAACGAGCTGTACAAATGTTATTCCTCATACGATTCGTTACCTTATTCCTGTTAGTGCAAGGTCTTAGAATAACAACACATGTTCTACCTGTCATCTAGGGTTTACACAGACCATCCAAAATATACATACACGGACACTTAAGCATGCGAGAAACACACACACACACACACACACACACACACACACACACACACACAAACTCACGCACAAATATGCATGTATGTATAGCTAGCTTGCTAGATGTTGTCCTGATAAATTCCAACAACAATCACAACTAACCGATGCGAACCCAGCACGTCAACTGTTGCTGCACTGTGTGTGCAGACTCATGCCACCCGTGTCAGGCAGCCATGCAGCAGTGTCAAACGTCTGAGGCTCTTGATCTCAAGGACAGGGAAGCTAAACAACAGCTTTTTTTTCTTTTCTTTCTTTTCTTTTTGTGCCTTTCTCGTGTGAACAGTGTGTTGGTGTGTGTGCGTCCATATTCAGGCCTTCTGCGGCCCAAAAAGATGTGGAGGGTGGAGGGGGGTGGGGGGGAAACAAAAAAAGGTTCAAGGCCATAAAAGGCACCAGGTGGAAAAACATAAGCTTTGCGCCCGGGCTCATTGTACATCTCTCGCCCCTCTCCTTCCGCTGAGCCAACAAAGGCCGGGGACTGGCGTTAACAGCCTCTTGAAACGTCACGCTGTTACACCCTCTGCCCACTTTGGGCGGCCAGCGTTCCACTGGGAGGTATTGATGACCTGTCAGTCTGATCACACACTCGGAGCCTCAAGTGCCGGCTCACAATACAGCGCCCCGGCCACCTTTACCTCAGACCTCCTCTCATTTCACTTGTAGTCACACGTTGCTCTGTACTGCACGACAAAAGGCGTCCTTCAAACACGAAAGCCTCATCAAAAAACGCTTTCTTCAACTTAATATTACATTAACGTGAAAAAATGGTCGTTACGGTTTTCGACAGCTCCTCCCACACCGCCATCCCCACTCTTACCAACTCCCCCTCGCCCCCGCGTCTTTAGAAAAAAAAATTGTATTGTTCATCTGCGAATAAAAAATATTATGACTTTAAAACACGCTTTCATGCAAACTCGTTTTCCTTTCAGGTTTCCGCATTTACGATGGGAAACACTAGTCATGACATACTAAAATGCTGAGAAATATAAAAAAAAGAGTTATAGTAAGAAAGTGGACGATCCTGTGGTATGGAAGAACGATTGCTACCCGATTTCCACAGAATGTAAGCATTCAGAGCCTAAATCAAGGGAGTTATTTCCGAACTCAAAACCGTTATGATTAAGAAATGGACTGAAAGACAGGACAGACCAAAGATTTTCATCTGTCCTTTTTACACCTTCCTTTCTTCAATCATCTTCCATTGAAAAGAAAGGAAGAAAAAGAGGAGTCAAAGCCACAAGACAGCAAGTATTATTGGATGATTTTGCCCGGAAAGCGTGGGTTGGCGCACAGTGACGAGTCCAATTTGTCAAGTAACAGGCCGAATAAATGGGGGAAACATCTGCTGCCCAAGACACTCCGCTCAGCTTACCAAATCTGTGCTAAGGGGGGGTAACCTCCCCTCCATCCGTCCTCTGCCAAGGGGGGGAGCAGCCCGGCACATTTTGCCCTCCACCCTGCAGCCAGAGTGTTCAGCGAGTGAAGGAGCTGGATCAGCCCGGGCCAGATGTCCCCGGCACCATCTCGCATTGTCTGCTGCCCAGGAAGAGACTCGCGCACGCCTGACGCGCCGCAGGGGGTCTAGTATTTAATGCAACGTGGACATTTTGGTCATTTTCTTGGGTAATTTAATTGTCATCGGAAGCATTGTGTGCTGTCCAATTTATGCAAACGAGCGCGCGCTGGGAGGATGGGTTGTCGTGGCAGCGCTGGCAGGAGAAATCTAACCAATTAAGTGGAGGGCTCTTCTGCCCCGCCCCCCAGATGTTGGCACCGTGCCACCGAGGTGTAAGGTCATCCTGCAATCGTCTTGTAGCAGTTTAACATGACATCCCCTCGCACACACTTCAATCAGTTCTTCACACGCGCTGCCAAGACAAGTCACGCAAACTTCCCCATTCTCTACACATGGTGGTTGTCGCAGAAATGAACATGTCCATACGAAACAGTGCTTTCAACAAGATGGTTAACTGCTGCTCCGCAGAATTAGAAATAATGGCGTTTCCAATGTGCGGTAAACGGAATACACATCGAACTTAATTGCTCTCGTTGTCATGATTCTCCCCACGAACGCTAATTGTAACGTTGGCATAGGTTCATATGGAGGGGCGGGGCTATATGATGACGAAGAAAACAATACTTTGTTATTCTAGTCAGAAGAATATTAGAAAAAGAGAACTGTTCTAATCATCAAGGATGAAATTTCAGTGATCATTTTTTTCATTTCGATGAATGTCATGCCAAAACTCTTTAAAGAATCTTCTCGAAAATATGAATACCGGTGTTTGGGAATACACTGGCAAAACACCCTCTTTCTCTGTACGCGCGCGCGCGCGCGCGTGTGTGTGTGTGTGTATGTGTGTGAGTATACAGTGTGCCTAAATTTGCTGTGGTCTTTTTTAAATTATTTTATTTGCCTTTTAAGTACCATTCATTTCATGTTATCTTTTGATTTTTTACTTAACTGTGTTGCGGATATCTATGTTAGGCTTTCAAGACCTGACCAGTGGACTGGGTCTCTATGTAGGCCAGACACAAGCTCCCCCCCTCCCCCTTTTCATTCAGTAGATGTGGTGTGTCATAATTATATAGTCCGCTCCACATGCTTCGACAGCTCCTTGAAACTGAACTGAGAGACGGACAGACGGACAGACAGAGAGACAGTGATAGACAGACAGGGAGAGACAGACAGAGAGAGACACACACACACAGTGTGTGTGTGTGTGTGTGTGTGTGTGTGTGTGTGTGACAGACAGACAGACAGACATAGATATAAATTTAAAAAGTTAGAGCTGTTCAGACATATATAATCATATCCTCTGACCACTACCATTAAGTCTGCAAGCAAACAAGAGGCAGTTTGTTGTTGTTGTTTTGTTTTTGTTTGTTTGTTTTTCATGAAATGATCTCTTTGTGTGTGCAGCATGTGGCCGTGAGACCCGTCCTGTCAACGTCAGGAAATCAGCATTGAAATAAACTCCCCTGTTGAAGTCATGACACACATCCGACACAGTGTCTGTCCATCTACCTCAGGACAAACTACTGTGAATTCACTGACGGAAGTGACTTCGGAGTGAATGTAACAGGCCCGCAGTTAGACCGCTGGAGAGTTCCGCGGCCGTCTTAGATCTTGCGCATGCGCATCGAACTTTTACTCGAAATCGCAAGCAATGCCAAGGGCGGTCGATACAGGCAAAAACAGCAAACATGTGCTGTCCCCATTTCTTCAGTTCATAGCCTCCAATGCTTCAACTAAATTTTGTGCAATAAGTGGCATCACATGCACAATAAAAAAACACACCAAAAAACCAAAACAACAACAAAAAACCAAAAAAACCAAAAAAAAACCCACAAAAAAACCCCAAAAAACCCCACCACCACCAAGATATGAAGCAAAAAGTCGGAAAAAAGTGTTCTGTTTCGCACGTTCTGCCTCTGTTGCTCGAGATTTCGGAGAGCCGATCAACTTCGAGAATATTACAGATCATGTAACGCGCTTCTTTTAGTCATGTAAGCACAGAACTCCCCAGCGATCTCTTTTCTGGCTTTGTTTCTTTCGCATGATGGAAATCATCCAAAGCAAGAGAGGCGGAGAAGTTTCAAAGTTTCCAATCTGGTCAGCAGTGAAGAAAGGAATTTTATTGTTGTTTTTCGTTTTAATTTTCACACACATGTACGCACACGCGCGCACACACAAACACACAAACATACGCGCGCGCGCACACACACACACACACACACACACACACACATTGCGACTGATTTCATTGGTGAACTGGGAATAGATCGGGATCACCAATTTAGTGATAGGAGAATTGACGAAATCTGGATGACATCGGGGGGACGAAGCAGGAAGGGGGTTGGGGGGTGGGGGTGGGCACAACTCAAACCGGCCTGTTTGCAAAGGAGGTACATACAAACATTTCACACACAAAACATACCGAAAACAAAGGGGAAAGGGACCAACATCATGGACACAACATTTCAAAACTGAAAAAGTAGACAACAATTTTGGTTCGTGACATTTTCTGCAATAACGTTTTTGTTTCAGAAAACAGTTATGGTATACCTATCGTGTCATTTCTTCTTCTCTCTTCTTTAAGAAGTAATTTCTAAACATCGTCACAGAGCGAGTAATGAGCCTGTTTTCAGTTGAGAGAGAAGAAGGCGTGCGGCAATGGGTTCTTTACAACAGTGCAAGTATGATTTGGTGACAGCAGTTGTCAGCGTATTCGTCACTAAAAGGTAAGGGTGTCACTCGGCTGCAGCCATTATTATAATCAGCGTCGTTGTTTATAACAAAACCCAGTCAGCAGCACAACGCCACAACAGGACTGCAACACGGTCAGTGTCAATATTGTGGAACCTACAAAATAGAAAGAAAAAAAAAGAAGGAAAGAAAAAAGCTAGAAAACCAGAAACAAGGCCTTCAAGACTCACTTGTGATACACTTAAAAAAAATCCAAGCTTTTTATGTATTGAGTATAATTTCAGAATGTAATGTTTAAGATGAGAAAGATCAGTTTAAAGCAAATTAACTCCCCTAGCATTACAGAGTAATTTCCCTTTTTTACTATCTGCACCAAAACGTTTGCAAAATAAATAAAACTTCCATGCTTAGCAAAAGAAGTTCCTGTTTGAACAAAAAATGATAATAATGACTGCTCTAGCTGTTGGGTCAGAATATCAAATCAAAGTGCCAAGTTTAGAGAATACAAAAAATATAAATATAACAGTAAATGCAGTTTGCATATAATTAGGCTTCATTCTTTATTTTTTTGTGCCCATCCCAGAGGCGCAATATTGTTTTAAACAAGATGACTGGAAAGAACTGAATTTTTCCTATTTTTATGTCAAATTTGGTGTCAACTGACAAAGTAGTTGCAGAGAAAATGTCAATGTTAAAGTTTACCACGGACACACGGACACACAGACACACACACAGACAACCGAACACCGGGTTAAAACATAGACTCACTTTGTTTACACAAGTGAGTCAACAGAGAGAAAAGGGTGGAAAATTACAGTAAAGAATTTCAAGCAGGTAGGGATAGTATTCGTTACTGAAAGAGCCCCCGGCATCTATCTCCACGGGGGTTAAAGCAGCTGTTGAAGATAAGACAACTCAGATCCACTACTGTGACAATAATCGTGTCGTTAAATGATAAATCGTATGTTCAGTGTCACATGTAAAGAAAGGACGACCGGATAAGGAAACTAATGTTCTTTTTTTTTTCTTCTTTGTTTGTTTGTTTGGTTTTTTGTTTGTTTTTTGTTTGTTTTTTTGGTGGTTTTATTTTTGTGTTTGCTGCCCCATCATTTGCACCGTTTCAGTGGCATTACTCCCACGTCGCTCATTTAGATTCCCCCATACAAGGCCACACCCGGGCTCGTCCGTTACAGTTCCAGCGTCGGCAGTCCGCAGGGAACCATCGATGTTATGTCGCCAGGAGGCCACACACCAGAGGAGACCCTGCACTGCTGCTGAGTCACTTCGGTGGTGTTCAGTGGTGCCTGTTCTGATTTAACGTACTTAGGACACCACCTACTAAACCCCATACTAGCGACAATAATGGCTTTGTCACGGAGTCAGATTGAGTGAGCGTCCCCCCCACCCCCCCAGAGTGGAGACCGCCACCACGTCCCTCCAGCAACAGCCCCCCATGAATCTGCCGACACTGAAGACATTGACAGGACTCGCCCCAAGCAAAGAAGTGGAGGGGTATCGAAATTGAGGTCACCATGAGAGCAGGGCATGAAAGGCCACAGACTTTGTTTTGTTTATACTGATGATGATGAAGGAGGAGAATGACGATGACGATGGTGATGTTGCTATGGAGGTCTATTTTTGGTTTGGGACTGCGTAACACGGCTGTATTCTACGCTTCCTGTCATAATGATATCCCGGCGTTAACCAGGCCCGAGAGATACAGACACTTGCAGTGTTGGTCAGGTAATTAGAGCAACACACCCAAAGACGCATCCTTGAAATGGATGACACTGGACTGTGTGGTCCCAGTCTCCCCATTTAAGCCCATAGCACACTCAACTCTGGGTAGGAGCCGGCCACGGGCCGAAAAACCCACCTCCGTTGGGATTCGAACCTGCGTCCTCCCAGCCGTCAGTCCACGACGCTAACAACTTCGCCACGGCGACTGGTAAGAAACTAATGTTCTTGCAAATCAGTGTGAACTTTTTTTCCCACCTGGAAGACGTTATCGTGCATTTTGACACAAAACTGTCAGGAACTTTATCCCCTACTCAATGCAATTTTCTTTCTAATCAAAACAAATCTTAAACCGAAGTGTAAACGAATGTATGTACAGTGATGAATGGCTTTCAGAGAGAGAGAGAGAAAAAAAAAGAGAGACAGAGACAGAGAGAGACAGACAGAGAGAGAGAGAGAGAGTGTGAGTGAGTGAGTGAGTGAGTGTGTGTGTGTGTGTGTGTGTGTGTGTGTGTGTGTGTGTGTGTGTGTGTGTGGTGGGGGGGATGCGAGTGTGCGTGAAGGAGAGAGAGACTGCTGACCAGAGAGGGAGAAAAAAGACTCAGGACAATCTATGACCTTGTACGCATGCTTTGTTCTTATCTTGCACATGTAAATTGTTTTAAGATTTCTGAAACTTCAATTTCAACAATTGCCATCAACTATAATTTACGTACGCCTATTGGGATGATGATGGATACATTGGCGCTTGTTATTCAGAAAGCGCGTTGGAATATTCTGCTGGTCAGGCATCTGCTTGGCAGATGTGGTGTAGCCTATATGGGTTTGTCCGAACGCAGTGACGCCTCCTTGAGCTACTGAAACTGAAACTATTCAGAAACTATAATGTTTTGTTGTTATCAATTGTTCTTTGGTATGACTTTCTTAAGTTGCTATTTTTCAAATTCTGACCTCTTTCTTTACATCACTTCATTCATCAAGTATGTGTTTTATGTTTCTATCGTGAGTAGTCTGGTTATCAAGGACGACCATGTGTAAATTTCTCATTTCAAGAGATGATAGAATTGACTTGCTTATAAACTATTTCTCCTAAAACAGCATGAAACAAAACAAAAAACAAGACATAATTAAACACACTAGATAACTGCAGGGACAGAGGAGAACATACGAAGACTTAAAAAAAAAAAAAAAAAAAAAAGGATGAGAGAAGAGAAAGGGACAATATCCAAACAAGGACGAATCAGTTGTGACCAGAACGACAACTCAGATTATGACGAAGAAGAGAATTTGGAGACAAGGGGCGAGCCGTGCGGAATAGAAGTCCGGAAAGAAAACATCGGGGGAGAAAAAAAAAAAAAAAAAAGAAAAAGAAGAAAAAGAAAAGAAAACGAGACAGTGGACACCCAACAGAGACCAACCGCTTGCAAGACAGCTGGCCTTGTGTCGATTGTGCCAATTAGGATTCCATTACCACCCACACCCTGTCAGCCTTCTCCCCCCCCCTCCCCCAACCACCCGCCACCCCCCAATCTTCACGTTTCATCCCCACCAGACCCCGCTGCCAGTCCCAGAAAACTGGCTCTGTTGTGTGCACCCTCCTCTATCTCAGCGCCCGCCTTCATACACGGGGGTCAGTCAGCAGTAAAGAAGGCAACTGTTAATGGATGGAGAAAAGAAGCTAATTGTGCCTCAGGAAGGCGGGTACACCCCCCTCTCACGCTAGGTCCTGAAGGGTTAAAAGAAACCAAGTCTTCTCCTGGTTCCAGTCCTTGATGCTTTGTGGGTAGAGTGCGTGGAGGAGGGACAATGAAGCCAATACAGTTCCTTGACGGTGTCTTCAGAAGCTGAGTATAATACCCCCGGCCTTGCTCTGTAGTGTTTGAGGTGTAGTGGGAGGGTGTAACTCGTCGAGTGTGCTATCGATCCCGTGCATGCATGGTTGAATCTGAGTCCTTTCGTCACACGACTCTGCCGTTTATCATTAATTTCTGTCGGAAGTTTTGATGTTTGACTAGAATGATTCGTGTCGGTGTGCTGGCCAGAGTGTCTTCGCTGCTGTCTAGTTTTAGTCAGGGTTTTCATCACTTTCTTCCTTATTCATTATTACCGTTATCATTTTTTTCTCATTGTATTTCTCTGTGTGTGTGTGTGTGTGTGTGTGTGTGTGTGTGTGTGTGTGTGTGTGAGAGAGAGAGAGAGAGAGAGAGAGAGAGAGAGAGAGAGAGAGAAGCAATTATGTGAATAGTTGTAGGCAAACCTTTTTTTTTTTTTTTTTTTTGCTGTTGTTATTTTCTTTTTGAGAAGCGACAGTTGCTGAAATCTGCTCTTTTCCGCATTGAGAAGCAACCAAAATATTCAGCCCTTCTTTTCCAAAATCTGGAAACAGCAAAGTATCTTTATCTAATTTCTACATGTGGAAACTATTTTTTCTCGTTGATATTTTACATACAGTGGCTGAGGAAATCAATATGCACAAAATTAATAAGCTAAACGTTGAAAGCTAATTTTTCGCGTCTGTCTGCGTGTTTCTGTGCTTGCATGAAGATGATGTTCTCCACGCTGCTGCAGATTTCCATAAACTCTCCGGATACATGACAATAATACCTACAGTTATCACGTGTACCAAACAAATAGGTTTCTATCACTTTATTATCTTTCTATGAAGTGTCAGGAGTGGTCATTTGGCGTTTATTGAAAATGGCAGCTTACATTGCCAGATTGTCTGTAAAACTGTTTTCTGCAGTTAGAATAACAACACCATCATAACGAAATGAAGAAGACTAAAGAGAAAGTATAGACAAATGAAAAAGAAAGGAAAGGAAAAAGGATTAAAGAAAAACGATGACAAGAAAATAACGAAGATTGGTACGTTTGGTATAGTTCACATGCATGGGAACAAAAGAGCGGTTTAATATACATTCTATGAGAGCCATTGTTGTCAGTTCAAGAGGTAGTGATATGCCTAGCTGAACAATTAGCCAGCAATTGATATTCTGCTTAAAAAATTACAAACTAATAATAATAAAAAAATGAAATTAAAAAAGGGGGATCATCGAACATGTTTATTTGCTTGCTTGTTTCTGTGAGTAATACAGTTTTTTCTTTCTTGGTTTATCGTTTAATTCAAAATAACGATCAGCGTCCAGCCCACCACTCAATGTCTAGTGGAGGGGCAGAAACTACTGGCGAGTGTGAGATGCGAACCAGTGCGCTCAGCTTCTCTCGCTTCCTAGGAAGCCGCGTTACCATAAGAGCAACACCTCTGCTAATTATTTGCTGCCCAAACCTTTTTTTTTTTAAGTTTGTTTAACAAATTTAAAGCACGAAGAAAAAAGTAGGTATGGCTAAAAGATTTGTGAACATTTGCAGCTAATAATAAAATGCTGTTTTTCCCTTTGTGATAGGCCGTTTTTTCTTTGCTTTTCAACTGATTTTCTTTTTGTGTGTGTGTGTGTGTGTGGTTTTTTTGTTTTTTGTTTTTGTTTTTTGTTTTTTTTGTTTGTAGTAGTAGTTCTGGGCGTAATTATGCCTCATTTGATACAGTTTAATTTATCTTCGAAACAGTTCTGGGCATGAGTATGTTAAATTTGACATTGATCGACTTCACCCATCCTCTTAGTACGAGTAAAAATGAAATGAAAAACTTGAAACTAACAGTGAATTTTTAAAAGTTATTTTCGCATGTATTGTCATATTTCCGAGTCTCCTCTGTTTAATAAGACACCAGAGCCTGAAAAAAACCCTCTAGTTATAAACAGATAATCTCAACATATGAAGTACGGTCTTGTCAAACAATTAATCCCTCCGTCTGTCGACCGATTCACTCAATCAATTGAGCAATAGCTAAAACCTTTAAACCGATTCGATTGGTGATTTCAACCACCCACCCATTCATCCAGTCAGCCCACCCGTAAGAAGAGTCTATCGGACATCACTGGCAGACATGGTCAAACTACAGGAAACAACAACAGACACAACAGACATCGGCCTCCTCCACTCGATCTCCAGACAGAGAACAGACACAGACACAAGCAGAATCCCACAGGGGGGCGGTGATCGTCATGTGCACTGCCCCCCGCCCCCTCCCCGCCAACTGTCTTCATGGCGGTCCCTACCCCCAGGGGGCTAAGTAGGAGAGACTGCAGCCTTTGAACTGACCGCAGTGACCACGCCCTTGGCCCTTGGCAGCCAAAGGATAATGACAGAGCAGAAGGCTGGCATCATTAAACGGCTCTTTACTTCCCCGGCCATAATATAAGCCGTTCTCGTCTGCACGGTGGGAACAAGAGAGGGTTTTGTTCCGCTAAATCTGGGGTTTTTCTTTTCTGTCTTTGTTATTTTTGTTATTGATGCCAGACGATGCTGATGTTTCTGTCTGTTTAAAGGGCGCTCAAGAAAAGTTCAGAACTGAAGAACAAGACAGACGGGAAAATTTGAACGTGTGAAAATATACTAATCACATAAGATAAATACGCCATCGCGCGCGAGTGCACATTTATCGCGATTCCGAAGGTGTGTGTGTGTGTGTGTGTGTGTGTGTGTGTGTGTGTGTGAGAGAGAGAGAGAGAGAGGAAGAGGGAGAAGAGAGACAGAGACAGAGAGACTCAGACCGTTTATTCGTGTGTAGGCCTAGGCTCCCCATGAAGGAGTAAGTAAATGTATGGTTATGAAAAAAAAAGCAAACTAAAATATGTTACGGTTATAGAACAAAATGATACATGAATGTAAACATTTCATGATGTAGCTACTTCCCTCCTGTACATACAAGCTTTGTATAAAAAAACAAACATATCTAACCATTAATCAGCAGACGCTAACGACTTTTATAAGTTCTGTATGAATGCAGTAAGTTGTCAATAAATATTTGGTCGAATTAGTGAATTTCTCTTGAACATTTCCAAAGTTCATAGCAACAAAGAACAAAACGCATTTAATTTTCCTGAGACTCTTTGGATAAGGGACAGGGCAAATCATTCTTATCCCAAGTTCTGTATCTGCAACGAAAGAACTACAGTTTCTGATATCCATATTCTCAATCTTATCGTCAAAATCTTAAGTCACTATCGATGTACAAGATCAAGTAAGGTTTCGTTCCAAGTTTCGAGGTAAAATCGTTCACTGGGACAGACGTAATTAGGCCAGTTTTACCAAGCAGTCAGTCAGTCGCTAGCGAAAAAGAGAGAAATCCATCAACATTCCCAACCGTGGTTTAACCAAACAAAACGAATCCCATATTCAAATAAACAAAGGCACACTTTAGTTTACCCAGTTGTCCTTACCTTTAACATCTAAATCATAGAGCATTTCATAAGCTGTTCTCCATCTTTAATAATTTGAACCAGTAGACAATGTCATCTGGTGTTTTTAGTTGCGTATCTACACATTTATTTTATTTTTCATTCAAAGCAAATGCGTGGACATATTCAAAGTGAATGGCAACTTTATCCGATTCACATAATTCAGACCAGTGCTGCACAATTGGCTCTACGCAAGAATCCAATAACTCAATAAATAAACTGAAAGAATTACTATGCAGATTGTAAAACCTGCCGCTGCTGATGCTGTTGCTGCAACAACAAGTACTACAGCGAGATAGCGAGAGAGACACAGAGAGAGAGACACACACAGACAGAGACAGAGAGAAACAGACAGAGAGAGACACAGAGAGAGAAACAGAGACAGAGAAACACACACACACACACACACACACACACACACACACACACACACACACAGGGAAAGAGAGAGAGAGAGAGAGAGAGAGAGAGAGAGAGAGAGAGAGAGAGAGAGAGAGAGAGGCTGTAGCCCCTACATGAATTCGAGTGGAGGTAACAAAATTTTCAGAATCTATGTCCTCATAACTGTCACCGTCCACACAATTGTTTTTCGCAATCAAACCAGAGAAATAAAGCCAACACTGTCTCTCTCCGCTTTAAGGCTCTATACAAATACCGTGGAAAACGGTCATCAGCAGCAGATGCCTTCAATAAGCAGACACTACACAAACATCGACGCTAATAATTTCATCTTTGGAATAAGTTTCAGACAGAGGTGATTCAACGCAGGACACCTCAAACCAAAGTGAACGTCATCTCCATTGGATTCAAAGCGCAAAGTTCACAACGTCTCTGAATTGTAAGCACAGGACAGGGCACATCTAACAGGCACGTTCTCACCTTTTGGAGGACAACACTGATCAAATCCGATGACTGTGCGCAAAAACGCTTTTATTATTATAATATATAAAAACAAATGGATAAATAAGAAATAAACAAATAGATAGATAAATAAATGAATAAATAAATGAATAGATTATAAATAAACAGATAAACAAATAAAAACGTTCACGAAAACAGATATGTTCAAACAGCGCTTGTCTGGAGATGTGATATCGTGGGATCCGTAATCATTTCTATGTTCAGCGGAAAGCCACACATTTTGTTGTTGTTGTTTATTTATTTATTCATTTTATAACCGGGGAGAAAATCATATTCTGGACTCTCCGAGCTCCCCCCAACATAACAAAGAAAAGCCAGCCACACACCATGTTAGAGAGCCTGCGTGAGGGTGAGGGGTGTGGGTGTGAGGCCGAGTGTTTTGAGATAATTACTACTTGTCCGCTGACGTTAATCCACACCCCGTATGTGTCAGGCTCGTAGCTGCCGGGGAGTGAACGGCGTTTCACACCGCCACCCTATTCCACTCGTTCATCACGGCCTGGCACCCGCTTTGGGCAACAAGCTGCAAATGATCGGGTACACTTGTTCTTTTGGCCCTCTGCCCTCTTGACGTGGCTCAGCAAATTGGCGGGGGCTCGACCCGATGGGTGGAGATAGTGTGTCGCGACGCCGGGGCAGCTGAGACTACAACCGTTTTGTCATCATCACCTGACACTGTACTGCCCACACGCTTCGCTCTCTACTTCTCTACGCGGGGTGGGTGTGAGTGGCGAGGCCACTACTAGTACTACGGCTTACTTTCCGCCACTTTCTTCTTCCGTCTGTGAAGAGGCGGAGTGTGTAGTGATCGAGTTTTCAGGGTGTTTTTTGTTTTGTTTTTGTTTTTTCGATTTAAGGATGGGGAGGAGTCAGATAGGCCCGCGGATGTCGTCCTCGGAGGTTTGGGTGTGGTAGGGGGCTTGGTGAGGGGGAGGGGTGGGGGGTGGCGGTGGGGGGGGCGGGGGTGGAGAGAGAGAGAGAGAGAGAGAGAGAGAGAGAGAGAGAGATGGATCACCCATCTTCTCGACTGAATCTGTATCATTGTCGCCAAATCTGAAAACAGGATCGAATACCCGTGTCTGGGTTTTTGTTCTTGTTGTTTTGGCTGTTTCTTTCTTCTCAAAAAAAAAAGAAGAAGTTATAAACTGATCAGGGCACAGACACTTGCGCGCGCGCCCACACACACATACACACAACACACACGCACGCGCGCGCGCACTCTCATAAAGAAAGACAGGCAGAAAGAGATAGGGGCTGGGGGGCTGGAGGGGCAGACAGAAAGAAAGTGCGAGAGAAAAGAAGGGGGTGGGATCAGGAACACATGAAACACTAAGGTAATTCCCTTTCTCTGAGTGCAGACAAAAAGAGCCTTTTGACCAAGAAAGCAGATGGCATCTCAAATGTTCAGTTACACAATATTTGATAACTAACGTTCAGCATCCGGACCGTGTAACACATGCAACTGCGACATGAAACATTTCAAATATCAATGAACAGATATACATGTATACTTATCTGAAACATGCAGTTATAAACCATGACCAACGATACAGACACACGAAGGAATTGCATGAAGCGTTTCTGTTTGTGTGAAATTCATGATACTTTTTCTGACAAACTGGACTCACAATTAGAAATCTTTGCCTCTTTGATCAATGTCGAGCAAATTAACCCATTTGTGTACACCGTCCCATTTTTTGGGACTGTATATTGCATTGACATAACACAAGTGCGTTCTCTATTATGACTCAGCTGATGCAGGCTATTGAGGGAAAATCGCCTGCTGCCAAACATTGTACAGCCAAGGACAAACCTTTCGATCTCGCCATCCGCCTGGGAGTTGACAGGGTTTGTCTTGCTCTTGCTTCTCATGCAGGACCTTCAAGGAGACCTGTGTCTCTCGACAAGCATTCCCAATCAAAGTTCAGATATGACCGTGTTGACCATCTGGTACAAAACTGGCCCACGAAATTGAGATGTGCACTATGTGGCAAGAAAACTATGCGACACTGTGCCAAGTATTTGCGAAGCGGGTTCCATGACAGATGTTTCTAGCAGTACCATACCAAGTGAATTCAGATGCCTTCAGAAGTGCAGAAGTTACACATTCCCATACTTTCAGTGAAGCTTTGATTTGCCAAAAAGGGACAAACATTAAATAGTGTAGTCTGAATTTTCAATTTCCTGTTCTGATTCTGGTTTCTCGACATTTATGACTATCTTTGTTTATACTTCAAATAAAATTTGATTTAATTTGATATGATCTAAAAAAGCAACGAGGCAGATGTGCTTTGAAATATCTAAGTTTATTTCATTGTCTTATTGGGCTTGTAGCTTAAGCCGCGACTTTATCTGAAAAGATGATTTGATTTAAAAATTTTGTTGATTTTTAACCTGTTATTATCTATCTATTATGGTGCTTTATTGTTTGTTTGGATGATGTTGTTATTTGTTGTTGTTGTTTTTTCTTACAAAAAGCGTATTTTACTTCAGTAAAAGTCCATCAGTTTGTTCATCTTTTGTTCCTGTGTGCATTCATAGGAAGAATGAAAACCCTTACCAATTCGTGCCCACCGTCTCATTAATGGGACGTACTAATTTATCCTCTACATGTCTTTTTTTTTTTTATAGGTTTTAACAAAAATCAGAGTATGATGTGTTAAATGCAGACTATATCCTATAAAACCATGTAGTTTTCAATTTGAAAAAGGCCACTTATGAACTGATAAGATAATTATGGTTTCTGAAGACATCGACTGACTTGTCTGGTATGACCGTAACACTCAAGCGGGTGATGATATGATGGAAACAGCTGCTGTCTTTAAAGAAGAGAGGCGGGGTTTATTTTATCTTTTTAAAGAACAACGGAAAACAAACAAATAAAAATCGCATGCACTAGTCTGATGTGCAAAACCAAGCGAGCTGAAGAAACCAGGTTGGAGGGAACTTAACAGGAAAATACTGACAGCACAGATTCTGCGCCTCTTACAGTTATTTAAGCACAGCAACAGAACAGTTTGCGACTGCGACTGACATGTAAGAAATTGTAGTGTTACATTCATTACCATCATGACAAAACCCTTTGCGTT
>NC_134881.1:15458750-15536250 GCF_041734735.1 Babylonia areolata
CTGCTGGGATGATGTGGACAGAACCCTTTCCCTCTGGTCCCTCGGGGGCCCGGGCCTTGTCAATAACACCAGCTAATGACTGGAGGAAAGCTCACGGGCTTAGCCAGCGTAACCTTAACCATTCCGCCCCAGCCTCTTCTCCTACCTCTACTCCTCTCCTAACCCGTGTCTTCTTTCTCCTGCCGATTGTGCCCCGGTGAAAACCAAGTCACTCCAGGCCGGCCCGGGTTCTGAGCTGGGCTATTGTGCCGTGCCCCCAGGAGGGCGAGGGACTACACAGAACGGTGATAGGTGGAAGTGGGGAAACAGTTGCTAAACTTATGCCTGTGGACCCTGTCCGTTGGTGTGCTACTGGCTAACAACAGCGGCCATGACTCTTGTTTTACTACATTGGGACCGGTGGCCTCAGTGTGGGGGGAAAAGTCCCTGCTGGGACATAAAAATAATGGTTTTGGCTGCAAGCTAGCCGTGTCGTTATGTGTCTCTTACTATATATAGACCCCTGAATGGGCTGTTCAAAACCACCACGCATATCGTGACAAACTGAACATAAAACGCGCGCTTAAGTCATCCAAGCTAGCTGACAAAAAAACCCAAAACAAAACAAAACAACAACACTGTGACATATCGTGACAAACTGTATAAATTACGTACGACAGAGTCAGTTGTATTTGTATTTCTCTTTTCTGTCACAACAGATTTCTCTATGTGAAATTCTTTTCACAACCAGTTAAAGGAAAGAAATAGAAAAGGAAGAAGCAACACAACAACAAAACGGGTTTTGTTGTTGTTGTTGTTTTGTTGTTGTTGTTTTTGCCAGCTAGCTTGCAGGAAAAAATACAAAAAAAAATAGGTGGTGCTCTCATTTTAGCGACGCGCTCGCCCGAATTTCACATAGAGAAATTGGAAGACTGTTCCAAAAAAGCATATGAACCATTTATTATAACAGTAATGAAATAAACTAGAAAAATGAGTGTGCAAATGATAGCAGATGTAACAGATCAGATCAAATCATGAAGCTCAAAGGGTCCACTCCAGGGCTGATGATTGCCCGTCAGTTCTTCAAACTCGTTGAAGAGAACATAAAATACTGAAGAGAACATAAAAAGCTGTCACAAAGACCGATTTTCCACGTCTCGCTTAGTCCACGTAATATTTTTTGTTTAATTAAACCAAGTTTATAACATTGAAAGTAACACAAAATGTCTTACTCACCTACGTACGTTTCTGTGCACGTAAAATTGATTAAAACAAGTCAAAATCAAGTTTAGAGTATTGATTTCCGACAAGAAGTGAAAAAGAATGACCCGCGGTTCATATGCTTTTTATGCTTTTTTGGAACAGTCTTCCAATTCCAGCATCTATGCGTTTGCTGTTAAGCGTGATTTTATAAGAATGTTTCGTCAAAATGACGCAAAGTAAACGTCATTTGACTGGGTGGAGGCGGTCATGGGTAAAAACATATTCATAATTAGAATACAAACTGCACGGGGGGTGAAGGTGGGTGGGCGATAAACAACCGACACAAAGAACCTGAAGACACTGGAAAACAGTGAGTGACTTTGAGAAAGGCTCGAGTACAAATCGATAATATGATAATATGAGCTGACAGGACATAAAAAAAGTATCTGCTGTGAAATCTGATCACGTTTTTTTGAATAATAAAATTTCTCTCTTTCTCCAAAACTCACACACACACACACAACACACTCGCGGCGGGAAAAGCACGTGTGCGGCCTTCTGTTGTCGGGGAGCAGGCTCCCTGTCCGTGCTTTGCGAGCAGCTTCCCAGTGTCAATAATCCAGTGTCTTTGTGTGAAAGAACCTCCAGTTCAAGCCCCCCTACCTGCTACCACCATCACCAAGACGGCAGCATTTTGTGGCAGCTACTATGCGCCTGGGGCAAGGAGCGGGAAAAAGCAGCAGATCTAACGAGCATCTACCCGTCATCCGCCCCCTCCCCCCCCCCCCACCCCCCTGCACGCACACCCTCCTCTGAAACTCCTGCTCCCTGGCTTGTACCCCACAGGGTCTGAGAGGGGGCGGGGAAGGAGGGCGGGGGTGAAGTAGACAGGGCGACAAAAGATGTTTTATCGAAGCTTCTCTCCTTGATCACGACCCTCCGTCTTGTTAGCGCCTGCCGCCCCGCCTTGTTCTCCCCACGGCACAAGCAGCCTCGCGACTGCTCCACAGAGGATCACGGTCTGGCAAAACACATTCAAGCCGCCAGTTTAATTTGGAGGCTTTTGTCGAGACCCAAAATTGATACCTATGAAGCAGAGGCGGGGCCCGTGAAAAAGACTGACTTTCACAGCCCGGCCGGGCCTTGTACAACAAACTTGATTCAGTTTACTCCTCCCCCACGAGCTCCCCACCCCACCACTACCCCCGCCCAGAGCCATTGTCAGTCAGGCCAGCCCGACGCGCTTAGTCCTTGGGACCTGATCTTTTCACGCTTTCTTTTTCTCCCTCTCTTCACCACGGGCTTGATACATGGAAGCCTGTTTCATTTGATCCTTCTCGCTGTCAGTGAGTTATGACCCCTATCTGTACTGCGGCACAGGCTGAGTGTGTGAATCCAGCTTCCCATTTATTGTAGCATAGGGGGTTTGCAATTGATACGGTAAAGAAAAGTACAGGGACTAATTCCCATAAAAGCAGCAGCAGCAGCAGCAGCATCACTACTGCCTCAAAGCCTAAATAAAACATGTTCCCATGTTCCCTTCAATGTCGAGAACAGATCATTGATTGTCTTATTTATATGCATGTGTGTACGCGTTTGCTCTCTCTCTCTCTTCTGAACGATCATAAGATGGTGACTGCAATTAGCAGTAGGAAATGGGCAGCCTCGTTCATGACAAGATAGTGATAAGAAACTCTTGTGAGAACTGGACAATACAGCTTTCAGAACTGGACAATACAACTTTCAGACAATTTGTAGTCACGAGAAGATCTGTTCACTCAACACGTCTAGTCCATTGTAATGCGTGCGCATGTGTGCGTTTGTGTACATAATTATTGGCTCTCTGTGTGTGTGTGTGTGTGTGTGTGTGTTGTACAAGCGTAGGTGTGTTTGTGGGTTTGGGTATGTGTGCACGTGTATGTGTACGTGTGTTCTTAGAATATTCTATGGGTCTACTAGCATAGCAAAAACCCTGTTAGTCCGCGATACAGCCGTGATGCAGCAGATGGATATGTTTACCCGGCTACTATAGTACTTACACATATTTCTTTCAGCGAGAAGAACCCCGCCATGTGGACAGATGGCCACCATAGGGCCCCGGGGTCTGTCCAGGCACGGACTGAATAGTACTTATCTACAAAGGGGACGGAAGAGGACACTTCAAAGCACCATGATCAATGAGTGAGAGCGCCGAAGAAAGAGGGAGTTCAAAGACAGCCATCCTTTACGAGCATAAGCACAAAAGGACCGCCGCTTGTGTCATCACACTTGATCAATGGCGAATATGGCCGGCTCCAAACACCTACTCCCCCTCTCCCCTCCACTCGTATCTAGATACAAGTGCGGTTGATGTTTCCACGGCTGTTTGACAGAGGACTGGCCTGCATGTAAGTGCAAGCAAAACGATGGCAATTAAGGCTGGAGGGAACCTTTTTCTTTTCATAGGACAGACCGCCTTGCACGGGCACAGCTTGAGACGCGTCGCCAAGCTTCTCAAAAGGTGTCCTGTTCCTACAATACAGGCTTGTCCTCAGAGACTGTAAAACCACTCGATCGGTAAACATGCAGAAAGAAAAGACGTACACAACAAAGACGACGTCGCCAGCGATTTCGGGTGACTGAATAGCAAAGGTCTGTTTATTTTATTCTATTTTCATTTTTTTTAATTTTTTATTATATTATTTTTTTTACGAACAATGGCAGAATGGCTTGAAGTGAAACTGCATACACATCCCTGTAGGTCGCTTGTTGTCTGGGTAAGGTGCGAGAGCCTCTCACACTTACTGACTGTATTAATGCTTTTGTTTACTTTCTATCTAGCTTTTTGGGGGGGTTGTTGTACTTATTGTGGATATGAGGATTAGCCAGATGGCGGAGACCTGATGCATACAGAGACCGTGGTACAGTTCACATGTGTTGGACAAACCGAGGCCTATATACTACTTCAATACATTGGTCTGCGGCGAATGTTACTGTGGCCTTACCATTAGTTATTTCTGTATCTTTGACGAGCTTTATTCAAGCACCTTACCTTTCTGACTCTGGGTTACATAAGGTTATTACCAAACTTGTTTACAATGGCAGCATAACAAAAGCACAGTGACTTTATTCTTATCACGTTCATTACAAAAACAGTTATGAAAAAGCAACAATAAACCATCATATTGTTGCCTGCACAGCGATGTGACAACGGTCGTACAAGAAATTGCCCATTCGTTCATTATACGAATGAACGTGGGAACTGCAGCCCGCCAGCGCAGTAATAATCTCTACATCAATTCTTTTCGCGACTTAAAAGAATTTGAAAAGAAAGAAAAAAATATATATCGATACAGGAATGGAATTCTTAACGTAATTTTCTCTTGAGAAAGGAGAAATCAGTTCTGAACCAAGGTCTACTCTTTCGAAACATAAGATTCATTTTTAACGGTTGAATTAATAAAAATGAAATGAGATTACGAATATTTTACAGTCTACAGTTGTAAGTGTTTGGATTATTCAAACGGATCAAACCATAAGTACTACAATTATGTATACATCGACAGCTGTAAAGACACAGGGGAATTGTTCAACTTGTTTTGACCGGATCAAATCAAATTGTGCAGTAAATAGTAGTGCAAAAACAACCGTAGTTGTTTTCTTATATATTTTACAGAATTCTTTTCCAGCACAGCATTCAAACTGTGTTCAGTAGATTATTATTATTATTGATATTGATATTTTTTTAAATTCATGTTTTAAACCTTGAAAACACAATCAATGGACTTCCGCGGTTTATGAAAAGAATGTGCAGTTCACAAAGATGCGAAAAGTATCGATATTTTCACTGAATTTTTTCCCCCAAGTATTTATTTCCGATCAGCTCTTTCTGTTTACATTTTTTGTGGCACGATGATGACAAAACGAATGAGTAAAGAAGAGAAGCTACAAAATAATGTTAAATTGACTGAAACGCACAGAGACTGTCACACAGGTTGAAAAGTTGTTTGTTTCTGTTTCTGTCTCTCAAGGAGGCGTCACTACGTTCGGACAAATCCATGATTTTTTTTCATACGCAACACCTCATTTGCGAAGGAGGCGTCACTACGTTCGGACAAATCCATGATTTTTTTTCATACGCTACACCTCATTTGCTATGCAGATGCCTGACAGCAGCATAACCCAACGCACTTGTCAGACTATGAGTGCCCGCTTATAATATTTGTTACCTATCAAAGTGGATTTCCTTTTGCATAATTTTGCCAGAGGACAACACTCTCGTTGCCATGGGTTCTTTTTCAGTGCGCCTGCATGTAAGTGCAAGCAAAACGATGGCAATTAAGGCTGGGGGGGACTTGTGTCTTCGTAAAACTGGATGACTCACTCTTTTGGGTGACATCTATATATTCAAGTCAAGCTGTATTGTGAAGTGTAGGCGGATGGGACTTTTAAACAACGCTATGTCAAACGAACACAGTGTCATCTTTCTCAGACTTGTCATGCACCTTTGAGTGAGAAAGCCTCTCGCATGATTACAGAAATGTTCAGTCAAGGGCAGTACCAGTAAAAGTTCTCGCCGATGTCCAACGCCACTTCACACTTTGATCCATCGCTGCCATGCCATGCCAAGAACCAGGAAAACCTGCCACCTTCATGGGCAAAAGCAAGGCCAACAATGGGGAAGTCTTCCACCAGTCCTCCTGACAATCGCCGACTTTTCCGCTATCCACCCAGCAACAATGCTCCATTTTCCACCAGGATGCAGACGTGTTCGGACAATCTTTTGGCAGCCGTGAGGAAGAAATATGGAAGCAGACGGGGATTGAGCAAGAGGTCTTGGGAAATGGGTATGGTTCAGCGAGCTGGGCTGAATGAAGACAGAGGCAAACAGCGAGAGGTGGGAGACAGGGACTCCTCCACTGACGCCGTGTCCAGTCTCTGCCTTCAATGAGGCGTGGTGATGAGACCCTGGCCGTTTCTGCCCTTTCTCTTTACTTGGGGAGATTCCTCCTACTCACACGTCAAGGGGAAAACCGATGTGGAAAGGATGGTGAAGGGAGCACTTTCGGTCTATACTGTGTGTGTGTGTGTGTGTGTGTGTGTGTGTGTGTGCGTGCGCGCGCGCGCGCGTGTGTGTGACTAAGCCGATTGTTAACATTGGGGACAGTAGGCGATACGAGCGATAACGTTTTTTCTTCTCCTTTCCATACAAAACAGGAAATGAACATACCAGCATCCTATTTTATATCCAGTTATTAATTGGAAATCATGCTGGATTCCGAAAAGCAACAAAGAGCCAGTTAAAAACTAGATCGTGAACCATTCCCATTATTCTTCTTTTTAAATGGTTTCCATATGATATTTGCATAACTGGAAATTAACCCATGCTGCTCTGTACTATTAAGATTTTTACACTTTCCAACGGGACTTCCTACGTAAACCAACCCCTTGATAAATATATATTTACCATATACAGAGCAATAACTGGAAATTCACTTGTATCTTTTCAAAGCATTGAATCGTTTATTTTATTTTATTTTTTTAGTTTTCAAAATCCAAAACATTTACATGATATAAAAAATCATACAAGAACAAAAACCATAACTAAGGAACTAGAAAAATATGCCCTTGGAATACTAAATACGTATAATTATGAAGATGGCAAAGAACGAAGTATATGTCCTGTCAGGTTCATAAAGTAAAAACATTATATGAACCAAGATCTGATAGAGAACACAAGGAAACATGGAATGAAAAAAGCCAGCACACAAACAGGGACAAGTGCTGCGCTAACATTGTGTCCCATGAGGGCCACAGAGATGACCTCAGCCACCGCCACGTGAGGGGAGACAAGGTCTGATTTCACGCCACGTGCTGCACGTGCTCAGCATCACAGGACCATAAGCTGACCGCCTCGTCTTCTGTCCAAAACCTCTGGAAGCGGTTTTATTTTCCCTGAAGGATTTTAGATGAATGCAGTGAGGGCTACTAAGGAGTTGTGTAAAAACGGTGGCGACTTCTCGTGCTGACAAAACAACTGGGCTTACAATGATTTCTTCCCTCTCACCCTGTTTCTTGTTTGAGTGTATCGAAGCGGTTTGCGCCCTTGTGGTATAAAAAAAAAAGAAGAAAAAAAAAAGAAGTAAAAACAAACCCACATGATTACGTTATAGGCACGACATAATTTTTGGATTATTTTTTCATGAGTCGTATAATTTATTTCATGTTACAACACAACTTGTGCTTCCATGAATGTATTTATATAAATAAATAAATAAACACACACACACACACACACACACACACACATATATATATATATGTGTGTGTGTGTGTGTGTGTGTACACGAGAGAGAGAGAGAGAGAGAGAGAGAGAGAGAGAGAGATTTGCACAAGCGCATAGAAAGACAGATAGATAGATAGACATTGTTGATTTTTAATGACTGCATACATTCTTTTCCCCCTCTCACTGTTGCTTTCATTTCATGGCAATGTGGAGAGGGTGGGTGACCAAGAGAGTCACTGGAGTGAGGTGGGACTGGGATGGAGATTCGTGAGACAGTTCGCTGTCCCCTTCAAGGAAAATGATCAGAAAGTTTGTGCTTTGGACGACCAATACTAGGAAATGTGAAGGTCAAGTCTGGGCAGCTTCCGGAAAATTTGTCGCCATTTTTCACCCCCGAAAAAAAGTACAACGTATTAATTAGTTGTCATAATGATAATACGTCCATTTACAGACAACAGAGTAACATTTCAAACAAATAATGCATCAAATGGCGCACCATGGCTAATGTGGCCAATAGTAATGATGATGATCATCATCATCATAGTAGTAGTAGTAGTAATAACAGCCAAGGCCTTATTTTAAAGTCATAACAGAAAATGTCGGAAATATACATTAACTTGTGTTAATGCGCGCGCGCGCGAGTGTGTGTGTGTGTGTGTGTGTGTGTGTGTGTGTGTGTGTGTGTGTGTGTGTGTGTGTGTGTGTGTAAGCTACTCACGAACATGACCATTCGGTTAAAATAAATCCACTCAACCCAAGTGATGATGCGCTCGAACTGATGCTTATTTCAAAACATCACATACCTACCCCCAGGTCTGAAATGACATCGCGATCATCAACCATGTTGGAGCCAGAATGTAAAAGTGTGTATTTAAGGCCAAAATACAAGACTATTTCATTAGTGTATATGCTTCACAGAGAAGAATGAACCAGAATCAAAATCAGTTTTAACTATTATGTAGCCAGATATGCTAAATTGATTACCAGTTTACATAAGCGAGAAAACAAATTGGTATAAATGAATGAAGAAATGAATGTGGGTAATTGAATAACACTTTCAACAAAAAAAAGGGCAAAATGATTTAGAAAGGGGTTCAATGTGTAGATAAGATGGTGACTGGCTTCAAGTGTTACAAAACAACAACAACAAACCAACAACAAACAAAACTCTGTCAACGACGTGTTTATGCCCATCCCCCTTCTCCACATGGCAGACGAGTTAAGACTTTCCCCCCTCCTCGAACCGTGCGAGTGTGTCCCCCAGTGATTGGTCGCCGAACCAAGATTGACGTGTCGCCGCACGCGCTTCTGTCCCACCCACCAGCCAGGACGGGCGGCGACGCCACTCCGAGATGGGATGGACTTGAAGTTTAGCTCTCTGGGGGTGGGGAGTTTGGGACTATAAAGATTGGCGGGGGGACATGACAGCGGTTTAACGGCCAACTGATTCTGTCGTCTGTCGCCTTGCAAGTCGCGATACAAGGTGGTAGCAGGGGAAAGATTGCTCACCCATCCACTCGCTGTGTTGTCATCTGTCCGAGAAGGCGTTAGCTGCTGCATGCTTGTGACTACTGTGGATACTTCAGATCTTTGAGTTGGAAAAAAAAAGGCAATCGTGGTTTATTCTTTCCCAGCTCAACGAAAGTAGCAAGACTGAAGGAAACTCAGGTAAGAAACGAATTCTTGAATTTTGATATATAAAATGCGTGAGTGGAGTTGAGTGTGACGACCAGTGAACTTATGTTCTTTTGAGGCCAAGTTGTCCGGTGCTGGGGTTTTTGATGTTTTTTTTATTGGTGTTGGTCACCGAATGCGAGAACCGTCCGAGTCTCTCCACAAATAAAATAATGTGAACACTGTCTTGTGTGTGTATTTTATTGTGCAAGAACAGATTAAGATTTGTGAGTTGGATAATGTGCTGAAAAAGCTGTACATAATTATATATATTATTCTAATGTTAACGAAGGCTTTAAGTGTTATATGTATATCCATGGTAGTCAGGAAGGGAAAGTGAGAGAGTGTGAAAAATAAATAAATGAATGAATAACTAATTAAGTAGTTAAGTAGACAAACATCACCTTATAAACTCAAGCTTATCGTGTACTGTTTTGTTTGGAAATACCGGTCCAGAAATCTTAACCGAAACCAGATCACTTAGATCAGTTGTGTTTTTTTTCGGGAAAAAGTGGCGGCGATGGCGCTTTTGTGTGTGTGTGTGTGTGTGTGTGTGTGTGTGTGTGTGTGTGTGTGTGTTTGTGTGTGTGACGCTGGTCTACTTATAACTCGTCCACTGACTTAAAGCAGTCGTTGTCTCCTTTTCGCAGAAGCCGTCAAGGAGGTCAGTCGAGCAGAACACCAACAGTGACCATGGCAGACCAGGACTCTGACGTTTCCGATCAGCTTATCTCCGTAGACGATCTGGATTCGGAAGACGACGACGCCGACTTCAACCGACAGATGAAGGCAGCCAGCGATGGCATCCACTCATTCCCAGCCGACCACTCCTCACCTCCCTGCCCCATCCCAGGCTCTAAACCCTTCGGCAGTCACGGCGGCGGCGGCGGCCTGACCACTAAAATGAAAAAGAAGGCTTCCCTGGCCAGCAAGTGTCTGGACGAGAGGGAGCTGCAGGCGCTGAGGCTGAAGATCAACAGCAGGGAGAGACGTCGCATGCACGACCTGAACGCGGCCCTGGACGGCCTCCGTGAGGTGATGCCCTACGCCCACGGCCCGTCCGTGCGCAAGCTGAGCAAGATCGCAACGCTGCTGCTGGCCAGGAACTACATCCTGATGCTCAACAACTCGCTTGACGAGATGAAGAAGCTGGTCAGCGACATCTATCAGACCCACCCGCCCCCTGGTCGGGGCAACGGGGGGCCACTGCCTGTTCATCTCCACGGCGCTGTCACACCTACACCCTCCCCTACCCCTACTGTGGCTGCTGCTGTGTCTGTGAGTGGATCGTCTTCTACTGGGGCTGCGGGCAACCACCCATCCCACTCCCACCCCGTGACTCACCCTCCTGCCCCTCCTCACGTCCACATGCCCCTGGCTCTGTCGCTGACATCGCTGCAGGGAGGTGGTCCTGCTGTGATGTCCAGACTGTCTCCCCGGGACCTGTCTCCCTCCAGCTCTCCCGGTAAATCCTCGGCCCCCTCCGCCGGTACAGCTTTGGCGGTTCTCACCTCCCCCGTCTCGGCTCCCGCGCACCCTTCGCCCCACGCCTCTCTGTCTCACGTCCATGATCATCACCGACCTCTGATGTACGGGCGATGGCACGCGCCCTGCACGTGCAACCAATGTCTTGTGGACTCGGTTCGCTCCCCCTTTCCTGGCCACGTAGGACGATTCCCTTTTCCCCTTGTCACAGCTTCCACTCCCTCTCTGCAAAAATAGTTGTAATGATACAGTAAGCATATAATCATGGTGATCGTACGTACCTGGCTCTTCACGTTTTGAAGACTGAGAGCATATCTTGGACTCCATTCTTGTTACACAGAACTTCACGCTCTGTAGATCGCCCCTATGGGGCATGGGACATCTTTTCATTCATAACTCGGGCAGGCAAGAAACGCTTGCCACGAACAAGGATGACTTAAGTGTCACCCGGGGTACGCTGTTCACCACACCGTGAAATAATGCGCGAAATGGTAAAAACATGCTTCACCTCAACGCCTTCTCTTTGAACCTTGCCTTTTAAGTGGCCTCAGGTGTATGGCCAACGGGGATAACCATCCTGGGAAAGTGGGGGAGGAGGGGGGTGGGGGTGGACCTGACCTGACTGCTGACACCAACAGAACGACAGCGCTTTAAGATGTGCAGGAAAAAACAACAACAAACAAACCCCCAAACAGCCACCTTTTTATTTTGGGTGTCTGTGGTTCGAACTTTTGATATTTCGACTGCTGTAATTACGTGTTCTCATTTTGTGGCATGCATCGTTCAGCATGTTTATTCTGGCGTTGTTGATTAAATCCATGTGAAAAGTTGCACTGCTTTGTTAAAGGTATAAATTGACTGGGCGCAAGTCTGACAGGATGTATCTGGATTCACTTCGCAGGCATATGAAATGTACACGATTCAATTCATCTGACTCTTGCCATCGATATTGTGGCCATCCTCGCTGTATATCATCTTGCCTGGAAACTTAATACGCGCATGTGAGGTCTGCCTCAACTCCGATCGGAGTCTTGCCTTGAAGCCTCACAACTGCCAAAGAAAAATCGAATCGCATTTCAGGGTGTGACGTACTTTGTTGTTGTTAACATTGATTTTTAGCAAGATGTACATATTCAAAGCTGCTACTTAACAGAATTCCGAAAGTTGTCTTTTTAAATTTTTTTTACAAAAAATACCGTTATTTTTATTAAAAAAACAAACAAAAAAACACGTTATTTTTGTGATGTATCTCTTCAAAATACATAGCTGTGCCTTTTCTGTCATTTCTACAAAAATGATGTAGCAGTGATTTTGTCTCACTTATGCAACTCACCATTTGTGTGTGTTATTGAGAGAGAGAGAGAGAGAGAGAGAGAGAGAGAGAGAGAGAGCGTGCGTGTGTGTGTGTACTAATTTCAAGAAATGACATAAAATTGGAATGTAAACATAACAGAAAACGACACCCCTTGCTTTTAACAGATGTGAGGTGTGTAAACGTGATATCTTTTTTTTGTTTGTTTGTCAAGGTACACCGTACGATTAGTAAACAACGAACTCATGCACACCTTACCAGATATTTATGATGATGTGAGTTTTCCTTGTGATGACACGATCTTGCCTTGAATGCGTGTAAAAAAAAAAAAAAATGTAACTGACATCTAAATCGCAATCTTGTAACGAATCTTGATTGTAACGAAGCCCTTTTTAATGCAGAACATATTGTAATAATTTTTTTTTTTTATATCCGTGCCCATTCAGTTTGAAGTTTAAACACTACGGCATGGACTGAAATAACAAACCTCCCGTTTTATTTATCTAATCCGTTTTACCCACTGTGTTAAATCATTTGACAAAGAATCGATTCAACAGGTGAAATTCATTTAGAAACTGGTTCCCAGTTGCATCATTCATGGTTGGCTGGCTTTAAACATTCACTGAAAACTAAAGAAACAGAAGTGGTGGTAACACCTTTTGATGGAGTGTCTCCATATGCAAGGCACGCGTGCTCGACATTTCACTTTTCACATTGTTGTTTTTTAATGAATGAGAATAAAGATTTGAATTGCCATTGTTAGGGGGTGGAGGGTTGGGGCACGAACAACACTTGAAAATATCTAAAGGAGATACGGTCCACTGCTTTCTCAAGTGATATTCATTGTTTAAAAGAATTCAAATGACTGGAAAGTGTGCTAAGCAGTAAAAACTATTATTTAACAAGACTGCACGGCATGTAGGTCGTGTCTGTGTGCATACCTGTTTAAAAACGACCAAACAAAAAATCTGGGGGCCTTAAAAAACAACAACAAAAACCAAACAACCCCCCCAAAAAAAAAAAAAAAACAACACAAAAAAAACAACAAAAAAACAAAAACAAAAAACGAACAAAAAACAATGTGTGTGTAGGGGGAGGGGGGCTGCCCACTTGCAAATTGATGACTGTAGTTATAACTCATTTGGCTTTTGCAGTTTGCTAGCAAATTTTCTAACAAAAGAATATAATTATTATAGATAAACTAAACAGTAGATAAAATAATAAACGAATTAATCGACAAAATGATAAGGGGTGGTAAAACCGTAAAGCCTCCAAACGTGACTTCACATTATAGTTTTTGTTGGGGCTTTTTTTCCTTGATGAAGTTGGAATATATATATATATATATATATATATATATATAGGTGTCCAGTTTTTAAACTTGGGATTGACTACCAATATATATATACTGGGTGTTTTATGGTATCAGTGTGGACATGATTGTGGGCATATTAGGGTGTCGGTGTGAAGATTTGTGTGTGGTGGTTTTGGTTTTGAGCCGATAGGTCTGAAATGCCTTTTGCGGTCAAACCACATTAGATCAGAGCAAATCATGTTGATCATGGCTCAGCTGTTCGCAAGGGGCCCACTTTAAGGCTGAAGTGGTCTCTTGAGCCTTAACCTTAGCACTACTTTTTTATGGGCCTCTGAACTTCCATTCACGATAACTAAACAAACACATAAATGAATATTATTTAAAATCGATATCATAATGGCAAAAGATTTTTCTGGTTTGGAATCTCGAAGATGTGCATTGAGTTTTTTTTACGAAATAATATTTTTCAGACAATACCATTATTAATGCGACGACGACTTGACGAGGATGGTGATGATAACAATAAGGGAACTGTAATCATGAATGCAGTTTTTTTTTTGTTGCTTTTTTTTAACTCTTGTTTTCCACATTTTATACATCATTTACTGGAATGACGAATCACATAGAAACTTATGGTTCTAAATTATGGTACGTCTGTTTGATTTGACATGTACTGTTGATGCACAAATATGTGCCTTTGGATTTTTTCCTTGTCTTTTACTTTTAATATAAAATAAATTTATTGAAAAAATGAGTGTGTCTTCTGTTTTTTTCATTGTAAAATCTGTTTCTTTTATTCTTTTAACGTGTATGACTGTCGAAAATATCTTAACGTGTTTTTCTTGGATATCACATTTTCAGTTGGGCCAGGAGGGGGAATAGCCATGCAGTTTTAAAACCCACGCTTTCTTTATCCCGATCTTTCTCATCCTTTCTTAAATTCTGTCTTTCTGTTAGCGACATTTCTGATTTTCTGTCTACTTTGAAGTGGTCTTGCGTTGAGTGGGTTGCTGCATGGTGGTGCCATGTGCCAATGCAGTAGTAAAAAGCTGATTTACTAAGGATTTTAACTTCATTTTCTGTTTGAACACTTAAAAACAACAACACGTATTTAAGCTGTACAATTGTGACAATGATTTTAATTCATTCTTGAAATTTATGAAACATAATAACGACCAGCCAAAGAGCATTTTGAACTGGTACAATTGTCCGCACTAGTACCGAACACTACTTTGAAAGAACCCAAGTCAACTTTTTATTTCCCAACAAAATTGTTCTATTAAATGATAAAGCATTGTTGTATTTGAATGGATTCCAGAAACATGCATCAATTCAATAATGTATATAGGAATAACAAACACAGCTTCATCAATATGAAAAATACACAATGCTTTGTTGTTGACAAACTGAAGTCATTTCGCCCTCGTGAATATTGATAATTTTATTACTGATGTTCATAATTGATCAATTATTCTTACGGATATCTAAAAATGTCGATATATCATAACGAAACTTACTAATATGCTCTTAAAAAGGTTAATACGTTATTGGGGGAGCTAGAAATAGATATGAAAATCTTATCTTTTCGATTTGTCGAAAAACAAGGTAACAAACGTGCGCCGGCTTGCTATTGTAAATGCTTTTGTTTGAAATGCACATGCCTACTCAAAGCACCAGAGCCCGCGGAAAGATTCTCTTTTTCTGTATTATTTTGTATGTCTGCTTGTCTGATTTATGTCTTGCGTCTGTTGTGACATGCTCCTTCCGTTCTCACCAACCATCCGCACTGACACGCCTCCGTTCACACAACCACATCTGCTCCATTTCATCCATAACAGACAACAGTCCACTACAGTGACAAATCTTAACTTTTAGATAGATAGGAATATCTGTTTTTTTACACACATCCATAAACAAACGCACACACACACACACACACACACACACACACACACACTCTCTCTCTCTCTCTCTCTTTCGGTACCCATGTACAACAAAAATAATTCTTAATCTTCTTTCTCTCCTTCTGCTTCTCTCTCTCCCCCCAAAAAACACAAAAACAAACAAACAAAAAAACCCCAAAAAACTTACGCTGCTGATCAGGTATCTGCTTGGCAGATGTGGTGTAGCGTATATGGATTTGTCCGAACGCAGTGACGCCTCCTTGAGCTACTGAAACTGAAACTGATCTCTCCCAATTCTCTCTCCTGCTTCTCTTCTAAATCTCCTCCGCCTTCTTTGTCAGTCTCCGGCCTCTTCCCCTTCTACATCTTACTTCTCCGTCTTTCTCATCTTCCCCGTCGTCTTCTCCTTCTTCGTCTTTTTTTCTTTTTCTCCGTTTTCCTCTTCTCCGTCGCTTCTCTTCCGTCTTCTCCTGCTTCTCCGTCTTCCTCGACTTCTTTCTTCTTCTCCGTCTTCTTCTGTCTCCTCCTTCTTCTGATTCTCCCTCTCCTTCTGCCGGCTTCTCCGTCTTCCTATTCTACTTTTGAATTATCATTCTGCGTCTTCTCCGTCTTCTTCTTCATCTCCTTTTTCTCGGTCTTTCTCCTCTTCTTCTCACTTCTTTTTCTCTTTCTTCATCTTCAGTTTTAAGACTGGCTCTTTCTCCTTCCAACCAAACTTGAAGAAGCGCGATAACAAGTCCGATGTCGACTGTACCGGGCTCAGAATCAGACTCCTCGAAGTTGAACAAAAACAGCCACGAGAATAACTCGTGAACTTTGTGTGTGTGTGTGTGTGTGTGTGTGTGTGTGTGTGTGTGTGTGTGTGTGTGTGTGTGTGTGTTGTTGTTGTTGTTGTTTTTAAACCAGTGAACAGTATATTCATATTTTCATGAAAAAGGAACAGTTCAATTCATGCAACAAAATGGCTGCGTTCAGCTCTGACAAATATTTTGTCAATATGTATCGCGGGATACCACTGGTGTCCCGCGATACATGACAATACACACACACACACACACACACACATATATATATATATGTAAAAGATTCCACGCGCCTTTGCCAATCCCTTGTTGTCTAATCCCCCTCCCCCTTTTTATTATGTGCCTTTGGCAGTCCTTCTGGTCTGATGCTCACGACCATTTGTATTTTTGTCATAGAAAACAAGAACAGTCGATAGCATATGTCTTAAGAAACTGTTACAAGAAAATTCTGTAAAGCTTTTTATTACTATTGCCTGTTTACAGATCAAATATAATGGAATAAACGCATGAATTATGTAAAAAAAACAACAACAAAACTTAATTAAACTCTCAGTATTTGTATGCGTGAGTGTCGGTTTTGTGTCTATCGAGTTCATGTAAAGCTTATATATATGCATGGAAGTGACAGCCGGACTGACATATGATATGGTGTGCGAAAGCAACGGACAAAACAAATCAAATAATGTAGCGATAACAGCAAGAACAATAACAATATTCATTGTGATGACAATGATACTAATATTACTTCTAATAATAATGATACACATACACATAAAACTGATGATATTGATAACAATAATGACATGATATGTGATGATAGTGATGGTGACAATGAAACACATAAGAGCTAGAAAAAAAACAACAACAAAAAACAAAAACTGCCAGCATGACTGAGCGACGAGGTGTGCATTGGTGGGAGAAGAGCAGTGTGTTCTTTCAGTCTAGATATATGGACCAGAAAGGTTGAACTTACCACGGAGAAATAGTGTGATAAGAAAGCAACACCAAATATACACACATATTATATATATATATATATATATATATATATATATCACACTCACACATATATTTATAAGTATCACACACACACACACATATTTTTAAAAGTACACACACATATATATATATATATATATATATATATATATATATATATAAGTGTATACTGATTTAAAAAAAATTCCATTTTTTTTTGGCTTTCAAATCCCACGTTTACCCCCAAACCAACAGCTGCAAGCACACTGACGTTGTTTTGGAATATGGCCTGATTTTTTATTTAAAAAAAAATTTATGTATTTATTTATTTATCCGCGTACGGATAATATTTGACAAAAACTAATTTCGTCCTTCCTCTGTCATTCCCCAACCCAACACATCTCACCAAAGATAAGAGAACACTGCGCGAAGAAGCATTTCTTTCCAAAAGCAACAGAATACGTTATTTCGACGCTCATACTTTAATTGGAGAGAGAGAGAGAGCAGTTTATTGTCTACAGGTCGTCCACAAGCGAGGTAGAATATCAAATTGGAACCAGAGCAAGCGATGACAATTCTGTTCATGAGTCTTCGGGATATCATCAGACTGCTGGCCCATGTTGCCGACAGCAGATAGTGACTCCAAAAACTTCAAGAAACAGCTTCTCGAAACTAAGAAAATACCTCCCATGCACTAACGTTCAGGGGACACCCCAACAGGAACATCTACATGAGCACCGTGTGCTTTGAGATTGTGGAAAGAGTTCTGAGTAAATATAAACTGTAGCCTGTAATGAAACAGTAAGAGAAAAAAAGCAAAAAAGAAGTGGCAGTCAGTTTTCTTTAAAACTAAACTAATGCACACTCTTTATTTGCAGTCATTGAACACTCCTCATTCCTTTGTTGTGGAGAATTAGAAGCTGGGCAGCTTTTGGAGTTTATGTATTTACTAATCCCCTCCACCTCTTTTGTTGAATGTTTTTTTTTTCAATCCAGCCACAAATCTGTGTGTGTGTGTGTGTGTGTGTGTGTGTGTGTGTGTGTGTGTGTGTGTGCGTGCGCGCGCGCGCGCGCGTGCGTGTGTTTTCACATTCTATCCTTGTTTTGAACTGCTGAAAGACGCATGGAGAGCTGGTGAGAATTACAGGAATAGACTCAAAAGGAGTAGGTTTTTCATTAATGTGTGTGGAAGATATGAAACATGATTCTGATTTATTTCAGTATAACTCTGACCAGTACACGTCAACTTGTGATAAAGTAAGTAAAGAAGGAATATGTGTGTGTGTGTGTGTGTGTGTGTGTGTGTGTGTGTGTGTGTGTGTGTGTGTGTGTGTGTGTGTGTGTGTGTGTGTGTGAATTTGTGCTGAATTTACATACACAGCGAATTTGAGTGAACTGATACAATGCCTGAATAAAACATTTGTAACCTGGATCCACAATGAATGTCATATCAAGTAATTGCTGTATTTCCAAAGATTCAGTGGAACTTTTGAATCACTGTTGAGACAATAAAGATTTATCTATTTATCTTATTTCAGTCTGGAAGGGATACATCAAATGTGGATGTGCACACTATCCACACTGCCATTTCATTGATAAGAAATGACAGTGATAGTATAGCAGTATCTTCATTATGCAGATTGAGACTTTATTGCTATTCTGGGCAAAACTGTTGAGGCAATAAAGATTATTTGGCTCTGGACGACGCATGAAATGTGGATCTGCGCAGTAGTATATCCAGATTGCCATTTCATTATCAAGAAATGAAAATGATGGTACCTAAGTATTTCATTACACCGATCGAGGCTTTAGTTGTTCTGAGCAAAACTGAGAGTACCATTTATTGCATTGTCCGGTTTTACCGAAGAATAATTTCAGAGAGAGAGAGAGAGAGAGAGAGAGAGAGAGAGAGAGAGAGAGAGAGAGAGACGGAGACACTTCAGACATTATTTATTGACATTGGCCTATCTACAGCCCTTATGTCAAGGGGACATAATTCTCAATTGCAGCGTCGTGTATTGAACGAAAAAACAAAACAAAACAAAAACAAACTATGAACAGTAAATAAAACAATTCTTGTCAATAAGCTTTTCTAGAACAAGGTGAGTTAATTGTTTAATGATGCATGTGCCCAATACAAGCACGCATACATCATCTTCAACCACACTCTATCATCAACCGAGAGAGAGAGAGAGAGAGAGAGAGAGAGAGAACTCTGAAGTGGTCTAATTCGTGAGGCCACCGACCTGTACACAAATTGAGTTAGCCAAAAAAATTATGAAGGGGGAACAAAGGGGGAGAAAAATAGACATTGTATCAAAGCATTCAATACATCAATCCAACATTCAATTGAAGTGTAAGCAACTGATTTCGCAATCTTAAGGCGTAAAAATTGTACATTGCTAAATCTCTCAGTCAGAGTATATCTCCGTTCTGTAATAAGTAAGCTAGAGTTTGATCACGTGTATTTCTGCAATGCTTTACAATGTATTTATCTCGAAGTGGAATAAAGTGGACAGAAAAAATGAGGAAATGAACTGATAATGATTGTCGTCAAGTTTTCGGTGTGATCACAAAATGGGCATTGATCCGGTTTTTGAGAATATCTACAGTTGATAGTTATCTCACATAATCCAAACCTGAGTCTAGTTAATGTTTGTCTAAATTTGGCTGTTGTAATGACATTAATATTTCTCGGCTCTGGCTCCAAAATTGATTTGAATGAGTGGTATGTCACATGGCGATAACTAGCATCCTACTTTGTATGTCAGTCTTGATGGAAACAATCAATCATTCGTTGTTTAAAATGAGAGAGAGAGAGAGAGAGAGAGAGAGAGAGAGAGAGAGAGAGACGTTCAGTCACTCGTTCGAATGTGCCTATATTGCCGGGATATCATGGTCAATATTGAGAATGGTAGAGAACGTCATGATAACATATGAGAAAGTTCAGAATAGTTCGATATTTTTGGGCACTCAGCCTACTGTTTTATCATTATTATTTTACAATTAGTTTTTACTGGAGCTCTCTGCCGTTTCTAACCTGCTAACCATGACACGGCGAAACGACTCATGCACAAAGTGCAAATACAGAAACATGGCAGAAATGCTATGCCACACACTCACACACACATACACACACTTAGAGTCCGGCACACACAGATGCACTCACAGTCACACACTAACTTCTGAATCCATGCACGTTTTTAGTGACGGACTTGCTCACATCGTCTTGGCCTTAATCTTTGCTTTTAAATGGATAACGGTTCGAGAAAACCACCGAAACAGTCGTATAAACATGAAATGAACTAAAATCTATTATAGCAATGAATATACCTGCTATATTATCCTTTTACAGTTGAAAACATTATCGCAGTGCTTCGGACTGCTTCAGCTGTCGTCTGCTTCTTGCAGATTGTTGTCGCGAGTTAGCTCCCTGGACCAATCACGCTTCACCAAAGCACATGTGTTTACAAGATGGCCGACTGTTGAACATTTCACCACATTTCGTGTGTGAGTGATTGAATATTGGGTTTTTGGTGTTCACATACCAGTAACTGACAAGATGCCTTTGTCGTGTAAAATTTGCCAAGGCCCTGCCCAGATCAAAAGACCGAAAACTGTGAGTATTCGCTTAGTATTCAATGTTGTTTGAAATATTATGATTCACTTTCATGGTGTCTGTTTACCATCTGCACTCTGAAACTAACTTACTCAGTAATAGTACTTAATCGTAGCCAGTTGTAGCAGCTGAATTTAATATTCACAGTTCTGCAGAATACTTTCAGTGAAGTTGCCAAGTCTGTCTTAGTACAGATTGAAAATTTACGGGGTATTGGTGAAAAGCTGTGTTTTCTTAATTTCTGGCATTTTCTTCGACGTGTAAAATGGAATCTGTATATTTTGACACAATTTCTTTTCACCAGTTTTACCGACTGTCTGATTATTTTCCATGGCATTTGTGTTATTTGTTCAGCATTATCGACGCACATACACAGTGTATTTGAGTGATCAGCTTGAGTATGTTTTCTCACAGAAAAGACACAGACGATGCTGTCTTTCGTTTAGAACTGAAACGAAACACATCATATTCATTCGCGGATATGTTGGGCATGTTGTTTGAACTTCATTAGCATTCATGTTGACATAATTCACACAGTTTTGATATTTTCATACTATACTTTTACAGTAAACGATCCAAATGTAGAAATAGTATTGTGTAATACACATTGTTGAAAAATATAAGTCAGTTTGAGGTAGATCCCCATGAAATTTATATTCAAAATAAGTTGGAGCCACATATAAGTTAATCTGGGCTGGGCAAGTGTGCTTGCAGTTGTACCTGAGTGATAGAGGGGCTTTGTTAACATTTTAAATGCAAAACTAACCAAAACAAACCAAGGCAGTTTGAAGTGAATATAGGCAAATTCTAGCAACTCACACACAGGTACATTGGTCTCATGATTTCCAACCTCTGAACCATATTCTTTTTTGTAAACTCATATTTGGTAATACAGGGCCGTAATTTTTTTTCCCCATAATTTAAGTGAACATGTGTACATTGCACACACACATAGTGACACATTCACACACACACACACACACACACATAAAGATATATATATATACACACACACACATGCACACACACACACACACACACACACACACACACACACACACACACAAAGTGGTACACTTGCACATATGCAGACACAGACACACACACACACACACACACATCGTCTTCCACTCCCCCACAAGGTGTTCGCGTTCATCTTAATGCTGACATTGTGCCAGCAAGAAATATTTAACTCTACCTCTCACTTTCCCTCAGAAATCCACATGATAATGATCCTTCCTTCTAATTTGCAGTGGCACATGCATATATGCACACAAAGTCACAACAACAACAAAAGTGTGCGCACTCTCTCTCTCTCTCTCTCTCTCTCTCTCCTCTCTCTCTCTCTCTCTCTCTCTCTCTCTCTCTCTCTCTCTCTCTCTCTCTCTCTCAATTATTGTTTGGTAAATGACTGGAATTTTTATGATAAACATTTAGAACAGTGCATAGTTTTAAGTCTGAGTAACTTAAGGTAGAATTTGTAGAAACTGGATCCCAGCTGTTTTCCTTTTTGTCCAGAAACTTGAAAAAAAAAGTCTTATTGAAGATTGAACACAATTTTAGTATGAGCATGCACTGAAGTGAACATAATGAAGACAGCTACAGAACCAAATTGTGTATTGATTTTATTTTGAACTTTCCTGAATGTTGTGATAATGTGTTTTTTTGTGACAAATGCTGTGAAATTTGGGGATTTTAAAATATAGATATTAAGGAGAATCTTGAATATTTTTTTAATTGATATTTTAAACACTCATTCTCATTGAACATGAATACTTGGATTCATAATTAGTCATATTCTATCTTAGCACTTTACTTTCAACTGTCATGTTTCTTGTTTCTGTGTTGGTGAAGACAAAAATGAAAAGGCTTTAGCTTGGTGGCATATTATATACTATACATTAATGATTACTCTCTAGATTACACAGGATTTAGTATGAATAATAGAAAATGAATTTTTGAATTATGACAGTATTTTGGATTCACATTCATTATTAAATAAAAGTCATTTATGTCAGAATATGTGTATCAGACAAGAATTAAAAGAGGATAACATGTTTGTCGTATTGTTCTGGAAAACAGTTGCAATAATTTTAGAAATATTTTTTTCTTTATTGAAACTTTAAAGCTACCATCAGACTTTGGAAGAGATAAATTTTTAATATATCATAAAAATGGTTTTCCACCTACATGACACTTAAACATGTATATATTTTTTTTAACAGTATATGAAATATTATTGTAATTCCCTGCTTGTTGGTTCACCCAGCTACCTCATTGCTAGGCTTCAGAAAGTCCAGAGCCATGCTACTCGTCTTGTCTTTCGTTCCTCTAAGTTTGATCACGTCTCCCCTCTCCCTCATGCTTTACACTGGCTCCCAGTACAAGAAAGAATTATGATTTACAAAGTTGTCTCTCTTTGTTTCAAGTCCATTGAGGCTTCTGGTCCACAGTATCTTTCTGATCTCATTCATCCTTACACACCATCACACCAATTCTGCTCGTTTTCTGAGTCAGATACCTGCATGCTTAGGATCCCCCCCTGCTCAAGCCAAAAGGTATGGCCAACAGTTTTTCATACCAAGCCCCCATTTGTTGGAATCAACTTGGTGGCATATTATATACTATACATTGATGATTACTCTTTAGATTACACAGGATTTAGTATGAATAATAGAAAATGAATTTTTGAATTATGACAGTATTTTGGATTCACATTCATTATTAAACAAAAGTCATTTATGTCAGAATATGTGTATCAGACAAGAATTAAAAGAGGATACCATATTTGTTGTATTGTTCTGGAAAACAGTTGCAATAATTTTAGAAATATTTTTTTCTTTATTGAAACTTTAAAGCTACCATCAGACTTTGGAAGAGATAAATTTTTAATTTATCATAAAAATGGTTTTCCACCTACATGACACTTAAACATGTATATATTTTTTTAACAATCTCTCCCTCATGCTTTACACTGGCTCCCAGTACAAGAAAGAATTATGATTTACAAAGTCGTCTCTCTTTGTTTGTTTCATGTCCATTGAGGCTTCTGGTACACAGTATCTTTCTGATCTCATTCATCCTTACATACCCTCACACCAACTCTGCTCTTCTTCTGAGTCAGATACCCGCATGCTTAGGATCCCCCCTACTCAAGCCAAAAAGTATGGCCAACACAGTTTTTCATACCAAACCCCCATTTGTTGGAATCAACTTCCTCAGCCTCTCCATCACTCATCTTTGCTGCAATCTTTCAAATCCAGTCTGAAGACCCACCTTTTCCCCACCTGCTTAATTCTCAACAGCTCATCCCTTTTCAGTATGAACTAAAATGACAATTAGTGAGTGAGTGAGTTTGAGAGTTTCAGAATTTGTTGATTGTATTTTTGATTGTGTACTATTTATGATTCAGATTGTGTGCTATGACATATGTGTGCTGAGTGTAGTGTGTCTGTATACGTTTGGGGGGGATGGGGGGGATGAATAATTTTTGATGTTTGGTATCTTGTGTTCAATGTTTCCTTTATGGTATTTACATGTGTTATATTTATAAATGCCTGGGGCTTATTTTCAAGAGAAGTTGTAAATGCTCATAATGATAATGATAATAAATTAATAATGATATGTTTTTTTCAGTTCAAGTATAATAATACTTTAATAGTCACAATATACCAATCAAATCTGGTAAATCCTGTAATATTCCACATGAGCTGCATATATTTCAAGTGTGATAAGGGTGTGACTCGCTCTTTGCCTCCGGAGAGCTTCACTCAGCTTCTCATCTCTCACTAGCACTGGCCCTGAAAAATCTCTGTGATTTTTATACTTTGTCAGTACATCCAATCACAATATCTCGCTTCTTTTACTGATAATCAGATTCTTTGAATGTTCCATCTGTCAGAATAAAATCCTTTGGGTAATGTACTCTCCTCAAGGTCCAGCCACATTCCATTGAACACTAGACGCTCCACTTCTACAGCCTCTTTCAAATCTTCTCTGCACACCCATCTGTTTTAACAGTGCTGATATCTTTGTCCACCACAGTTCCAAACTGCGTCCCATCTATACTGTGTGTATGTGTGCAAGCGTGCGAGCGTGCGTGTGTTTGTGCGTGCGTGTGTGTGTGTGTGAGTGAGTGAACAAATGAAATGGATGAGTTGTACCATGTTGCCTCTTTGAACTTTGCATACATTGACATGTTTTAATTATTTCATCAGTTTTTGTGTTTTTTTTTGTACAGTGTGTATATGTAAAGTGCTTTGAGCTCTATTTGAGAAAAAAGTACTGAATAAGTGTTCATTCTTCTTCAACGTCTTCTTGTTGAGTTCTTTGTGTTATTATCAATTATGATGACGGCGCAATAGCCGAGTGGTTAAAGTGTTGGGCTGTCAATCTGAGGGTCCCGGGTTTGAATCACGGTGACAGCGCCTGGTGGGTAAAGGGTGGAGATTTTTACGATCTCCCAGGTCAACATATGTGCAGACCTGCTAGTGCCTGAACCCCCTTCGTGTGTATATGCAAGCAGAAGATCAAATAGGCACGTTAAAGATCCTGTAATCCATGTCAGCGTTCGGTGGGTTATGGAAACAAGAACATACCCAGCATGCACCCCCCCGAAAACGGAGTATGGCTGCCTACATGGCGGGGTAAAAACGGTCATACACGTAAAAGCCCACTCGTGTACATACGAGTGAATGCAGAAGAAGAAGAAGAATCAATTATGATATTCCTTTTCCTCTTCTTCTTCTTCTAGTTATCATTATTATTATTATTATTATTATTATTATTATTATCATTTGGAGATGAGTTTTATTTTATAGTCTACAACAGTGGTCAGGGCAGTGGACTTTCAATCTGAGGGTCCTGGGTTCAGTCATGGCCTGGTGGGTTTGTGGACTATTGTTTTTTCATGTTTTTTTCAGGTCAGCATTTATATGCAGACCTCTGCTAGTGACTTACCCTTCATCTTTGTGTCTGCTACTACTACTACTACATCTACAATTATGACTACGACAACTACTGCTAGTAGAAATATCATAATGATACAAATGATTATTATAATCATGACAAATACTACTACTACTAGTGATAATGATAATAATGATAATGATTATAATAATGATAATAACAATAGCAATGATAATAATAATGATAATAGTACAACTTTTTTATGGTGCATTATCCATTCTGCTCAAAGCACCTGATATGATCCAGATAAATGTAAATGTAAAAACATAATAGCTGTTTGTCAACCAAAAACATCCAGTGCGTTCATACATTATGCAGATCAAGTAAGTAATGATTAGATAAGGAATGGAATGTACCATTGTTAAAAAGTGTAGAAGCTTCTGTTGCTCTTTACAACCACACAATCCACACCTCCAGTGCAAAGTTCTCCTGTCACCGATGCTGGGGCTGACATAAACTAGAAAATAAGCACGGATTATCTGCATGTTAAAACCGATATGTCAACGACTCAACCCATCCCTTGAATGGTGCACAGTCCCAGCATGGCACCGTATCCCCCCAGATGTCTCAGACGTCTCCAGTTTCATGGGGACACACTTCAGGGGCAAGCAGCAATAAGCAAAGCTGCCATGGTAGAAGGCAGATAATGTGTTGCTGGAAAGGGTTTAATTGGTTTTAATCCTAACGTAAGTGAGGTGAATGAGAAGGGGTTCAGGTTCTAGTCACTTTTTATTACCTGTTCCATTGTGCACAGGCACACCCACATGCATACACACGCACACACACACACAGAGTAAAATAACATTACTATGGGGTATGCAGGATTGCAAATAAAAAGATAGGGTATGAAAGCTTGCAAATAAGGTAAGAGACAGTGACAGACTGACAGACTCAGGGGAGAATTTTGAAATATCATGAAAAGGTTGAAAGCATAGGACTTTATGACATTATAAAGGTGCCAAAAGACATGGAGAAAGATAAATGTGTGTGTGTGTGTGTGTGTGTGTGTGTCTGTGTGTGTGTGTGCGTGTGTGTGTGTGTGTGTGTGTGTGTGTGCGTGCGCACAATTACTTGGTTAAAAACAAACAAAAAGCCTAGCAACAACAATAAAAGCAACCAAGCAGGGCAGAGTATAACAGGTTAGGGTAAGGATGGGTCACAGACATGCTGAGATAATAAGCATGTTAGTGGAGAGACAGAGCGGTTCACAGCAGGTGGCCAGACATGATGTGTTACATGGGTAACCAGACCCAGGAAGCTTGGGTCTCTTCTTGAGGGTGGTGAGGTGGGGTTTTCTGCCCATCTGGAAAGCGCGGTGACAAGATCCAGTTTCCCTTCCATGATGATAGTGGGAAACAGCCACTTTGGGAAAGGCTGCCACTTTCCAGAGGGGTTTCTTTTCAATGATCTTCTTTGGCTTGGACAATTCATTCTTGCAGATATAAAGATAGTTTCGAAACTGGGCAGGTAATGTTCTTGATAGTGAAAAAAAAAAAAAAAAAAAAAAAATCATTCCATTTCATCTGGAGAGTTTGTTTTGGACACATTTCTGAACAGTCGGTTCCATTGCCCCAGGTAAAAGGCAAGTTCTCTTTTGCTGGCCCTTGTCAATTTTGCTGTCAAATTCAGCTTCAGTTCCATATCACACGGACATTTGGACTTAGACATCGTGATCCATGAGCAGACATATTGATCACATCAGTAGTTTGAGTTTTAATGCCTTATACAATGGAGACTGCTGGTTCAAACCTGGACTCTGGGCATTTCCACTTTCTCATGTGTGCACTCATGTGTGTGGGTGTGTGTCACGGGAATAGGCACATAATAATAATAACACTTATTTTTCAGGTAGTCATGCAAAGAACTAGCGTATGGAAGTTTATGCATTGTTGTCTTGACAGGTTTTGCAAACCTCTAACGGTTTCCGTGGTTGACAAATGAACGACGTAGTCTCACGTATGGAAACGCGTGTATGTGTGCTGGAGTGAACACAAGTTGCTGCTCCTGCAACCCTCATCCCTCCACCTCATCTCCCCACCTTTCTTCACTGCCCCCCTTCCTGTCTCGGCTTTTCATGCACTGTGGTTTGGTCAGTAAGATCGCATTGAATGCTCCAGTCAGCCTGTCATCGCTGGGTCAAAAGGAGAACAGGGGAGGAAATGTGTGTGGTGTCTACCACGGGGGCAAGGTGGTAGGCAGCGTCAGGGGGTGACAGATTTGGTCCGGCCCCTCCGTCCGGCGTGTGGAAGGGAGCCCGCTTGAGTTGCACATATGTCATGGGGGAGCTTTTGTCCCCGGGAACCGGTTCCCTCATGGTGCCCGCCCCTTCCCTGACAGGCCTGTGAGACCGGCGACTTGAGCCCGGAGATTCCGCGTCAAGCCCCTCACCTAACAATTTGCTGGATGGGGGAAAACGAAGCGCACTGGCTTAATTTGGCCGGGCAGAGGTCGGCAGCTCCACCCGGCCCGTGTGTTTGGGTCGCTGTCATCCATCTAGCTCCTGTTTCTGGCAGGCAGCCGGCTTTCAGGCTGCTCACACCATCGTCGCCACTTGGAGCCCGCTACTATTTCACCTGGCACTAGTAGCGTGTTTAAACAGCAGTCCTGTTTTTTGTTTGTTTGTTTTTTCTTCCCGGGTGGGTTTCACATGGAAAGGCAGTGAACCTTAAACGAACATGACTGTATCAGACTGTTGAGACTGGGGACATATTTTTGGGAAGGTGTCCTGATCAGATTATCGCAGATTCACAGGTTCTTGCCGTTTGCTCCGTTCGATGTATAAGACGGTATCAGTTCTTGGTTCCAACTGTTTGTAACCTGTTCAGAATGTCCCAGGTCGATGCGAGTTGTCAGTGGGCTGTCGGACCGTGACGCATAGAGATTTATACATGTATCATGCATAACCATATCGGATCTTAAATTTGTCATATATACAAATCGTGTCATATACCACGTCAGATATCACATTATCGTGTATCACATCCTTTCAATCGTATCGTATGAAATCATTGTCATGTCGTGTCTGTCTGTGAATCAATCAAATCATGTCATATCTATATGTAAATCAACCACCTGTTTTGTCTTCCTATCATGAGAGAGGCGCGATATACGTTTTTAGATTGGGAGCTATATAGGGCCTGTGTCATTTTGTCTCAAATTGAAACATATGCAGTTTGTAGCACAACAGTCTGTCGACATTTGATTGAAAAGACAAATTTCGCACCTGGTTGTAAATAAAGCAAGTACCCACTCGCCATAGGGAAAAAAGAAAAAAAATGAGGGCTGGGGGGGAGGTGAGGGGGACACGATCACTCCCTGTGTTCATTCAGCAAAAAGCCATTGAACCACTGCACTCACTCGTCACTTTACGCAACAAAAACAGAGACTGGTGTAGACAGTGCACAATGCACGAACTATTATTTGCAGGAAAAAGGAAAACTACCACAACGTGAACATTTAAAAAAGAAAAAAAAAAGAAAAAAAAGAATAAGACTTTTCAGTTTTTCAGCATTTTGTGACGCCAGTTGATTTTCATCAGTATTACGTGCAGGAAACATGTCTTGGTCAAACGCGCGTGTGGCCTCTTTCTCACATTTGGACGCACGCACACACACATACACTGTGATATAGCAACGAGCGTGGTGATTTTGACACCTTGCCACGTGTGTGGCGCGTACGGAAAGACCTCTGACAAGCGCTGGTGGCAATTAAAAAGGGGGTTGACCAAGCATTTGACGTGATAGGTAAGAAGAGCAACTTGATTCCTGCTCCAGGATTTAGCACGTGCAACCGGATCGCGTGACCATTACGAATGCCAGGTCGCGCTTGCCTGTGAGACCGATTAAGAGAAAGGGGTGGGGATGACGATGTGTACTTTTTTTTCTTTCTTCTTTTTTTTCTTTTCTTTCTTTTATATTTGTATTTTTATCCTATTCCCTCCGCGCGGAGCGTTTGCCCTCGTTGAACTTGCACGGTGGGGTTCCAGAGTAGCGAATGCGAAATCAGATCGGCAGTGCGGATTGAAATCTCTGTGTGTGTCTGTCTACCCGTGTGTTATGTCTTTTTTTTCCCGTGTGTTATGTCTTTGTTTCTGTCTGCCTGCCTGCCTGTGTGTTTCTGTGTCTTTCTGCTGACTTTGTATCATCATACTTGAGCATGATGACACTGGAGGTACGGGGAGGGGTGGGTGGGTTTAACATGGCTTGCTCATTGTGAGGAGTAGTTAGCTAGCTGCCTATCCCTCGACCCTCTACATCAAACAAATAAATAATTGGTTAAAATGGTCAGAAGTAAGATGGAGAGGGGAGGGTGGTGGTAGTTTTAGGGAATGAGGAGGCGAAAGTAGAGGTGATGGACCGTTGAAACAAAAGCGCGAACGCGATCGCGCGCCCCCTCGTGTGTGTGTGTGTGTGTGTGTGTGTGAGAGAGAGAGAGAGAGAGAGAGAGAGAGAGAGACGCATGCAAGAAACGGCCGGGGATGAGAATCTGTGCAGATTCAGTCAGCGAGACAGGCCAGTGAAGCCTCCAGTCCAAATGGAATTAACCTTCCTAGACGGGGTGAAGAGAGAGAGAAAGAGAGGGGGGAAGGGGTGGGGTGGGGTGGGGGTGGGGTTAGTAGGGAGGAGACGGTTGTCTGACTGACTGCAAAGATTCACAATGCCAGCTCCCTCGGTCATCCTGAAGAAGTCAAGCAGGCCTTGGCTTCAGTCCAAGAAGAGATGACCCTGCAAGGTCATGACACAATGCCCGGGTCACGGAGGACCCCCCACCCTTACCCCCACCCCCTCATCTCACTCACTCTCTCTCTCTGCCTCTCTCTCTCTGTGTCTCTCTCTCCGTCTTTGAAGTGACAGCGACTTCACAGGCTCCCCAGCCTTGCACGACAACAGCGCAGACAGTCATTCTGGTCCTTCTGCCCCCGTCGTCCCCCGTCTCTTGAGTCCCTCTGGCCGAGTGGAAAGCCAAACAAACTCGTCAGGTTCCGATAATTTGTCAACGTCCTCCGATTTCACGTGCTCTTCCCCCGCCTCCCTTGCTGGTGTGGTCATCGGCCTTGGGCCGCCCCCTTGTTGAAGACGGGTCCATTTTGTGGTATTGTCTGTCATAACAGTCATTGCTCCGGACAGAAGGCTGAGCTTGTATGCGACACACGATCAAGCAGACGGTGGCACGGGACAGAACAAAGTGGGGTTTCAGGCTTGCAGGGAAAAGGGAGGAGGGAGGGAGGGGGGGGGGGGGGGTTGGTTGGGTGGGAGGGGGGGGGGGGGTGCATTGCCTCCTTCGTGTCATGGTCAGCTGTTGTTCCCTTCTATCGTGTTTTCTTGGCAAAATTGACTTCAAACCGAGTGTGATGTTTTTAATCATTGCGGCTAAACAGTTCGATTGACTATCCGACCTTTTGCCCCCAGAGGGGTTGTTTGACACAAACACTACAGGTCTGCATGTCTCTGCCCTCTCTCCACGATGAAAGAATGAAATGGGAGGATAATGACGAAAATATTTATCTTTTTTCCGGAAAATGTTAACAGCGGTACTTCCCAGAAAGAGACACATGAAGACCAGAAACACGGAAGCAAGCAAGCAGAAGAGCTGTCTTGCCATTTCTCACAAAATCACAACTCAGAACACAAGCAAGGAAACCAGCGATAGAGCAAGCGACCGTAGAATCACCATCAAACGAAATTAGTCAAAATAATTATTATGGACACTTATCAAAGATCAAAGACATTGATTTTTTTTTTTCCGTTTGTGGGCTGCTAACACTACGTTAACTCGTATACACGAGTGGGCATTTTGCTTTTACGACCGTTTTTATCCTTGCCATTTAGGCAGTCATACTCTGTTTTCGGGGGTGGGGGCTGCATGCCGGGTATGTTTTTGTTTCCATTACCCACTGAATGCTGACATGGATTATGGGGATGCGCACACACACGAAGAGGGTCCAGGCACTAAGCAGGTCTGCACATATGTTGACCTGGAGAGATCGTAAAAAAAAAAAAAAAAAAAAATCTCCACCCTTAACCCACCAGGCGCTGAGATCGGGATTCGAACCCGGGAACCTCAGATTGTAAGTCAACGCTTCAACCACTCGGCTGTTACGCCCATCAAGAAATCGAACTGAAACTCACTCTATGAAATAGATAAATACAGCTGTCGGAACAGAATACTTTGAACGGGGACGGGTTCAGGCTGATAACAGCTTGTATAAACCGGACCGTGTATCATCAGTGTCGGACAGGGCACTGATCAGCGATTGTGGTTTTCACGCTTCTTTTGTTTGTCCACCGCGTTGCCACGATGCCACAGCTGTGCTGGGCGGCAACAGTCTAGTCAGTCTTTGTTTCACGTAGCTTGCCTGTTTGGGTCCGCCCCCCTCGCTCCTCCTATCTTTCGCTGTCCCTTGTACACACACGAACACACACAACTGACGCACTCCTCTCTCTCTCCCTTTGGCCTGTTCGCTTTCATTACAACTGTGTCCTTCTGCTGTTGGCCTAACTTGGTTGACAGCATAGCGAGTAATGGATATATAAAAAAGGCACAGAACATGGTTTATTTGACTATAACGTAGAAAGGCAGGTTGTTTATTTATTTATTTATTTTTTAATTAAAAAATTTTTTTTTTTTTTTACCGCGGTCTTTGTATTGACTTTTCCAGAGGGCAGTTCTTTCACGACAATCTTCGCACACACACACACACACACACACACACACACACATATATACATATATATATATATATATATATATATATATATATATATATATATAGAGAGATAGAGAGAGAGAGAGAGCCGGTAATTCTGAAGTGAAACCGACTCTCTCTAAATGTGTGTGTGTGTGTGTGCGTGTGTGTGTGTGTGTGTGTGTGAGGGAGAGAGAGAACACTATTGACAGTGGCAGTTCTCTCGATCACCATGTAAGGTACACCCACTAACACATACGTTTATTCAGGTGCCAGTAATTGATCCGTCACCTATTCCTTTCGTTTCATCATTTTTTAGTTTTTGCGCTTTCTGAACAACCATGGATCAACACCCCATTTACCGTTCCCCACACTCCTCCAACACACACACACACACACACACACACAGATATTGCCAGCAAGAAGAAGACGCCCACTATCAGTAGAAACTCCTGACCAGTGAGGTGTGAGCCACACGTGGTATCAATTCTAACTGAGCACCAACGTCAGGCGCCACCTTTGTCCACCCAGCACGACGGGTCCTTTTCCTCCACATCATCATCATCATCATCATTATCGTCGTCAGCAGCAGCAGCAGCGGCGGCAGCCTCACGCATCAACGACCCCCAGCCTTGCGTCACCTGCTCAGGGAGTGTTGTCCGCCACGCCCGATTTGCCTGGAGCCTGGCACCGCACCGTTGCCCCGCCCCCTCCCTAGCTTGACCAGTCCCCCCCTTCACGCCTGACCTACGGCAATGGAAGGGGTGATTCCTCATTAAGCGCTGAGACAAGGGAGGGATCGTCCCCCCGGCTCTCTCTCGCACCCATATTGACCGCAGCGGGCCGCGTGGTCCATACCTCACGGACAACGGGGTCGGCGACTCTTGGCCCCCAGTGGGCCCCCGGGGGTCGAAGCTTTTGTGGCCGCGGACAAGGGAGCTAATTGTAGATTCCGGGGACGAGTTAGGGTGGGAGGGAGACGGGAGACAGATGGAATAGTGTGTGTACATGTATGCGGTGCGGCTGTAACATCTGTGCGAGATGGGATCGTTTGTGTGATATCTCTGAGATCTAGCAGGGTGGTTTTGAGTGTGTGCATTGAGATAAAGAAACCTCTGTGTGTGTGTGTGTGTGTGTGTGTGTTATCGTTTACTGTACGTCAATAATGATAGTTTGCATATTTATAGTTTCTCCTCAGATCACATTTAACCTACTGTGTTGAATTAGCCCCAAAATACTCTAACCACATTGCAGCGTCACCTATTTTTCTACCTGCGTGTGTATCTTTTGAGCTGTCAGTCGTTTTTTTGTTTGTTTGTTTGTTTGTTTTGTTTTGTTTTGTTTTTTAAATCGGGACGGCTCGTCAGTTGCGGAATATTTGACAGTGCGTTAAATACACACTTTTTGTTGTTGTTGTTGTTCTGTAGTTAAGTTTTGGTCTACATGATCGCATGCGTACTTCCACTGATCATTTTACCGAAAGAGGGGGGGGGGGGGGGATTGGGTGGGTCACCTGAGTTGCTGTCTTTCTTCTTGCATCTGGATTTGCTCGCTTCCGTTGAGCCAATACTTTCGTGAATTATTAACATCGACATGATATATATAATAAAAAATAAACAAGACTTTTTTTGTCGACAGCAAGGCCAACACTAACGCAAACGTGTGGCAATAGTTATTTATTGTTAATGGCGTTGAATTCACAACTCCCACCCAGCTCCCTATCTCACTCTGCACACAGATTCTGACAAAGAGAAGGTGGAACGGCGGTGAATGTATCGCGCTGTAACCTGGCAGTTTGTAAATCTATTGGAGAGTACTTCGATTTAATGAAAAAAGACTATTATTGTTCAGTACTCAGTTTGGGAATCAGCTGTTCATCACAGTGAAAATTCAGTCAGGAAACTGACAAACTGGCAGACTTGGGAGGGTGTGTGTGTGGGGGGGGAGGGGGGAGGGAGAAAGTGCAGAAGACGTTGATAAACTCGTTAAAAAAACACCGTTTGGTTCTTCTTCTTCTTCCACATGACGACCAACTTCAGTATGTTCATGAAAATTGTCGTTATGTGGGAGGTTGCTGTTGGGCGCAAATTAACTGGGCTGCCGAGGGATGTGCTACTTGATTGATAGGGGAGATGGGGCTCAATCCACTGGCTTGTTCGCATCTCCATCTCTCTGGTTGGCGGAGGAATCTCCGTGAGTGTGTTGAAATCTCACACTCTGGCATTTTACTGTTCCATTAAAACGTATTTCCCCACAAATATAATACTATTGATATACAGTTGTGAATTGGCTGAGCCGCCAAAGTTCTTCGTTGGCAAAGGGGAGGTGTTATGTTTGGAACTGAAAGCCTACATTTTGTTATCACAGAAATGTTTGGCTATAGGCTAAAAGCCTTTTGCCCTCATAATCAGTGTCCATTTATGTGCTTTTGGATCACTTGTTGTGAACAGACCCTTATGTTGTGTCGGAAACGCAGAGTACGAAGATTGAGGCATTTTTTGCTTGAGGGTTTTTGCTCGAAGGTGTGGTCATGAGCTCACGAAGAATGGGTGGGTGAAATTGTGTTTTGCTGTTATCGCATTTAGATCTAGTGATCGGCAGTGAGCCTGCTGTGCTGAGCTGCTTTGAACATGACCCCCCCCCCCCCCACCCCCTTTTTTCCGCCAAGTTAAATTTGTGTACAACCCGGCATATCTGGCACATTTCCTTCTGTTTTAAAAATTCTGTTCAGCTTAAGTTGGGATTAGATCCACGAGTCTGTTGGATCGAGTTGAGAAAGCCAAGCATAGCTCAGTGCTATTGTTGTATAATATATTTTTTTTAACTTCTTTTCTTTTTTTTCTTTTCTAGATTTGTAGGTTATGAAAGAAGTATAAGAGAATAGCAAAGCAAGAAACTGGGAAGCTGAATCACAAAATGGAAGTGCCTTTGTGTTCATGTAGGCTGTGGAACTTGAAAAAAAAAAAAGAAGTATATATAGGTAATATCCAATTTTAGCGCCCAAAATTCCTGGAGCTCTATACAGGGTATATTTGATGTATATTGCAATGCAGGCATGAAGTATAACATAAATAACAATCATTTGACTTTTTTCATCCAATCTGAGTAGGTAAATTGTGGTGCAAATTGATTGAAAACCACTGTCATAACCCCTTACAAACCTGATAATGACATAACATTACCTGTACAGCCGCCGAAATTGCAATTATGGGAAAGCGTGAGTTGTCGTTATCGAGTTAGTAATGGGTTATGATATATATATATATATATATATATATATATATATATATATATATATATATAATGCAAAGTTAAGGTGATGATTTCAGCAGAACGGCAGGCCTTGCTGCAGCATAACCTTTGTGTCTTTGAATTATTTAGAGATGTTACTGATTAATTGAATCCTGATGGTTCAAAATGTACCTGTTTTGTTCGGCATGTTAAGAGGATGTATGAATTTGTTTGGGATGTTTTTTTTTTTTAGCATTGTGGGTTTCAAGTGTTGTGCAATTGTTTTCCTGAACTTGGTCATGTTGTTGGCCTTGATTAACTGAGTTTAATTTATAATATACAGAGGCAGTCTGTACAACATAGTTCTATTTGTTTGTTGCAGGGAGATATATTGTGCAAGGAATGCTTCTACCACACATTTGAGGAGGAGATTCACCATACCATTATGGCAGGCAAACTCTTCAACCAAGGTGAAACTGTGGCGATTGGTGCTTCTGGAGGCAAAGGTAAGCAGAGGATCTGTTTCAGATTTTTTTTCTCTGGTAAAAATGTAAAATGCTGTACTTATTGATGAATGCTGTTGTAGAGCAGAATGCCCTAAAAGGAAAGGTGGAAGGTAGTGAAGGTGATAGCAACTGACAGTTCAGTTCTGTAGATAGATTTCCCCCCCTTTTTTTCAAGTGAAGTCTGAAACTGTAGATATAAATATATTTTTTCAAGTTAAGTCTTAAATAAACTCCATCATCACTGCACATATAACATGTATGTTAGTTATTTGATTTAGTCAAAAGGTTATTACTTGATGGTAAGAAAAGATGTATTTCATATGTGTATATGTGTGTGTGTGTGTGTGTGTGTGTGTGTGTGTGTGTGCGCGCGCGAGCGCGTGTGTGTGTGTGTGTGTGTGTGTGTGTGTGTACACACACACGCACTTCATGCATGCACACACATGTTCTGTACAGGCATTTGTATACATGTAGAGATGTGCATTTAAACATATGTACACAAATGCATACAAAGGCATTTTCCTTACTTTAATTCTTACAAGATGTTTCCCATTCCTTGGCTTCTGTTTCTACAGTGAACAAAAAAAGCACTTCAGTACTTGCCATTTATTGATTTATTAGAAAATGTATTTATGGAAATGCAATGCTGTTTTTGTGGCATTCTTCAAAAGTTTAAAAAAAAAAACCTATCAGAACATTAAAATGTTTCAAACATGCAACATGTGAACATGTCTTTGACATCAAGGTTTATGTATGCTCACTTATTTGCAAGCTTGGAGAGATCCATGTACACACACAGATGGCAGCTCTGTACAACGTTTCCATCTGGAAAATAAACATTGAGCTGATCAAGTACACATTCATATGTGCATTTGAAGGATTTCCTTTTTTTGGGGGGGGGGGGGAGATCTGTGGAAAATCTGTTTAAAAACATAAAAAAAGTACCTAATCTGTTTAAAAAGGATAAAAGGTACTGGTATAGAAAATATAGTAGTGCTCAGCTGTGTATGAAATAGAATTGTTGATTAAATGAGTGTCACATTTCTTGTGTTTCAGATTCCACGGTGCTTGCCCATGTGATGAAAGTGTTGAACGAACGTCACCAGTATGGCCTCAAGCTGATCTTGCTGTCAGTGGATGAGGGCATCACAGGTTACAGGGATGATTCTTTAGAGGTACCTGGTCCACTGTGGACATTGTAGGAGACTAAATTAGATTCAGGTGGTTAAAAAAAGTTCAGTGCCCTACAGCTTTTTTTTTTTTTTATAGGCCACTGGAGCAGTGAATTCATATCCACTGTGTCTAGGGCTTGGCATAGGAAGCCTGGGCCCAATCCGCTCATCTACCATTTTGACCTTCCCCAATCCAAGTCACAGTGACTGTCCAGTATTCAGATGATGGACGCTGACAGAGCTGTACTATTTTAGTGTTGATGGCAACTGGAAGTTGTCATGTCATGGTTTAATGTTATGAAAATGATGAGTAAGTATTTTTGGTGGTCTGTACAAGAAAAGGAAGGACCTAATATACAAAGGTACTGTTGTTTTGTGCAGAATTACTTTTTTTTGGTCCTGTTTATGGCATCAGTTATAGTTACTGCACAAAGTTGGTCTTTCATACACGCAGACATATTTAGATTCAGACAGACAGACAGACAGACGCACGCACGCACGCACGCATGCACACACACACACACACACACACACACACACACACACACACGTTGACTTTAACATACTGAACTTGTTTAGCATACTGATGATACTGAACTTGTTGGAGTTTTGGAGTTTATTCATGAGACTATGTTCATGATTACAGACGGTCAAGATCAACCAGCAGCAATACGAGTTGCCCCTGAAGATCGTTTCCTATGAGGTAAATGCCGCGTGTTCTGTCGGCCCAGTCTTTGGGCGTTCTCTTTTAGCAGTTGTAGCGCCGTTGTTCATGTTCATGTTGATGTTCAAATGAATGGTTTTAGTGTTTGTTTCTTTTCTGTCCCCATTCTTGGTGTCATTTCAGTCCCAGCGCTGCTCTTACTGACTCCCCACTAAACAGCCACAGGTCAGTTCTGAGGCAGTCTCAGTTCTATCATAACTCCACATGAAAGTTGTCAGTTTTATGCCGTCAGACCACACATTAGAGGAGACCTTGCTCAGCTGGTGAGTAGAATAATTTAGGTGTGTTCAGCGGCTTCTTTTTTATTTTTTATTATTCAATATGCACAGAGAACCAACTGAACAAAGCCCCATCTGATGACAATAATCACTTGGCAGTGGAACCAAAGTAAATGAGTACCTCCCCCTACAGGCTCTACAGAGACTGCCACCACATCCCTCTTGTGACAGTGCCCAAGGGAAAAGGGCAGAGTATTCATTTCAGCTAGAATGAGATGTGATAATATGAGTTCTAGGTACTTTTGTCATTGAAACAAGAGGGAAGATCTCTGCTGCAGCAAGCTAACCTTTGGTATCAGACTGGAAAGCTAAAGAAATAAACATTTAAAAAGAATTCAGAACTAGATTCCACTTCACACAGTTTCTGGCACACACGCTATGCATGCACACACCCACAGTATCTATCTCACACGCATACTCTGTTGATATATAAAGCAAACGAAATCTGTATGTATGTATGTGTGGTAGAGTGACTGTGACAGAGAAATCTTTAGCCAGGATAATCCTTTTTGTAATGGGCAAACTGACATCTTACATGCATAAAATTTCATGTTTTCTGAATCATAGTATTATTGAATAGGAATATGTTTAATTTTTTTTATGTGTGTTTTTCAGGAGTTGTATGGGTGGACTATGGACGCCATTGTGAAACAGATTGGTCTAAAGAACAACTGTAAGTTTTATTTATCCTGTTGTACTCATTCTATTTTTCTGGTGTATTTCACCGTCTATCAGCAGTAAACTTGATTGTACTTTTGCATTTCAGATGCTGTAATCTACATGCTTTCTTGTTTAATACATACCACTCCTGTACAAATGAGGCTGCTGATTCATGTTCATTTAAAATCATGTGTTTATTTTGTGACTGTATGATGTTATTTGTTACTTTGAATAAGGATGAAAAATTTGGGAAAAAAAAAGAAAAACAAAACAAACAAAAACGCCCACATTTGTAGAGCTGCCTGAGCAATGCCTTTTTATACATTTCTATGGCATTTGTTGAGCATTTCCTCTTTTAAAATGAAATCTAAGAAATTAAATAAAAAAAAAAGTAGGTGGGGGGAGAATCCCACACATACTATAACTTAGAGTGCAGTGTATTATGTTTTTTTGCTCATTTGTGTGTTGTGTAAGGAAATGAAATGTAAATGTGTTCACAGCATCATCATCATATGTAACTAGAAATGGACCGCATTATCATGCTTGCACAAACACACTCGAAAATATAGACAGGGTCGCATACAAACACACACACACACACACACACACACACACACACAAATGTTCATAATGTATGGAATGTTTAAATTAAAGCATTTTTTTGTTTTATTTGAATTTTTTATGTTTTATAGTTTGGTATATTTGATGAATTAATGCATGTGTATTTGACACTGGATAATATGACAGCCTTTTTCTGAAGTTTGATAGTGGAAAAAAAATGATAAATTGGTACTGACAAAAATTTTCTAATTTAATTAGTAAAACACAAAAACCACATTAACTGCACCTACTGTATCAGAGACTGCTGATCCAGAATTGGACTGTACAGCCACAGCAGGTGCTGCTTATACTCAACAACTTGGCTGAACAAGGCGCAGAGTTACATTGTTTCCCGAGATAGACGGATGCCAACAAAACCAAACCACATTTGGTACTGTGACATTTCTTGGAACTGCATAATATGATATTAACAGTTTCTCAGTGGGTATATTGAAATGAATTTGTTGCAGGCACATATTGTGGGGTGTTTCGGCGACAGGCGTTGGATAGAGGGGCCATGTTGCTGAAGGTGGACAAAATTGTCACAGGTCAGCTGCTGTCGTGCATGGTTTCTTATTTGTGTTGGAACATAAAGTACTCTGTAATGATGACTGAACACTGCCGTTGTTCTCTTGTCAGGCATGGGTTCTTACTTGTGTTGGGACGTTAGGTACTCAGTGACCACAGCTGTACACTGCTGTTCTTCTCTTGTCAGGCAGGGGTTATTACTTGTGTTGGAATGTTAGGTACTCCTTGACAATCACTGTACACTGCCGTTGTTCTCTTGTCAGGCATGGGTTCTTACTTGTGTTGGAACGTTAGGTACTCAGTGACGATGACTGTACACTGCCACTGTTCTCTTGTCAGGCACAGCTTCTTATTTGTATTCGAATGTTAGGTACTCAGTGACCACAACTGCACACTGCAGTTGTTCTCTTGTCAGGCATGGGTTCTTACTTGTGTTGGAATGTTATGTATTCCGTGACAGTGACTGTACACTGCAGTCGTTCTCTAGTCAGGCATGGGTTCTTATTTGTGTTGGAACGTTAGGTATTCAGTGATGATGACTGTATACTGCCGTTGTTCTCTTGTCAGGCACAGCTTCGTACTTGTGTTGGAAGGTTAGGTACTGAGTGACGATTACTGTACACTGCCACTGTTCTCGTGTCAGGCATGGTTTCTTACTTGTGTTGGAATGTTATGTATACTGTGACAATGACTGTACACTGCAGTTGTTCTCTAGTCAGGCATGGGTTCTTACTTTTGTTTGAATGTTAAGTACTCAGTGACCACAACTGTACACTGCAGTTGTTCTCTAGTCAGGCATGGGTTCTTGTGTTGGAACGTTAGGTATTCAGTGATGATGACTGTATACTGCTGTTGTTCTCTTGTCAGGCATGGGTTCTTACTTGTGTTGGAACGTTAGGTACTCAGTGACCACAACTGTACACTGCCACTGTTCTCTTGTCAGGCATGGGTTCTTACTTGTGTTGGAACGTTAGGTACTCAGTGACCACAACTGTACACTGCCACTGTTCTCGTGTCAGGCATGGGTTCTTACTTGTGTTGGAATGTTATGTATTCCGTGACAATGACTGTACACTGCAGTTGTTCTCTAGTCAGGTATGGCTTCTTGTGTTGGAATGTTAGGAATTCAGTAACCAATGTTACCAATGTCATTGTCTTTTTGTTTCGAGTGATGGTGGTTTGTTACGATGTTACCGCCATTGTCAGAATTGTTCTGATGAGTTCATTATTAGCTACAAAGAATCACCCGCATATCATCTTGTGAGCCACAAGGTAGTTTCTGAATGCATGTGGTGAAATGAGTGTGCATTGGGGAAGTGAGTCACACAACTAGATTCAGTGACGTAGGAAATGCAAACAGAGCGTAAAGAAAACTCTGGACATTGCAAAACAGGCTTGCAGTCTCCAAACAAAGAATCTGACTTTGTTGCAGGTGAATGTTGAATATATGCTGTGTTAGTAATAGTTGAATGTTGCATGTATTCCAGTGTGACTGAGGATCTGTCTGTTCCTTGAAAAGTAAATATTTTCTTTAAAAAAATGTCCAAATTATTCTAAATGAAAGCTGAGAATGGTTGTCTTCTCTGAGCCCTGCAGAGGACCAGTAGGGGATGGAGCGGGGTTATGTGGGGAGATAACATAGTATGATGTCATCAGTGGGATGTAGAGGGGAAAAAGTGTGTTAAGCATGTGTAGAAAATGGAGAAACTTTTGTTATCAGTTTGCAACTTGTAGGGGAAATTTATTTGTCAGTAAGGGAGGTTTGATTTCATATACTGACTGTGTCAAACTGTTGCAAGTTCCTGATTGGATACTGGTACATGTTTTCTTGTGATTTTGACAAATTATTAATCTTGTATTTATCATATTTTACTCATCTTCATTTTTCTCTGAAAGTGACAAGGACTGTTCAGCTGAAGATTTTGTTCTGATTAAGCGTGGATGTGTTTTGTGATTAGCATTTTATTGAACGATTAGTGTGTAACAGTCCTTGAATATATATGTTCTGAAGTTTAGCTGGTCAGTAATCAAGAACTGCTGAGTGGATAATATCTTTCTTTCCTTTTGCAGGACACAATGCAGATGATATTGCAGAAACAGTCATCATGAATGGTACAGTAAACTGCCAGTGATCATACTTTAGACTGTGGATTCAGTGTTTTCTGAATCATATTTTCTGTATATTTGTGGTAGGCACAAAAGCACACACACACACACACACACACACACACACACACACACACACACACCAACAAAAAAACTAACACACAAAAAACAACAACAATAAAACAAACAAAAAAACAGTGTCTTAAGTAGATTACCTTCTGATGAAGTGAAATTTACAGAAGCAAACATGACTGGAATTTGTAACTATCTCAAGCGTCACAGTCGTAAAGATACACCGTTTGATGCAGCGATGCCAGACTGACAAGTGTGCTTCTGCATAAAGTGACTGTAACTATGTGACCTGTGTTTTTTCAGGTGAATCAGGCTTCCACAAACTCTCCAATTAAATATATTTATATATTTTTGTGTGTGTAAATAAATAATTGATCATCTCTGTAAGACTGAAAGGAGATGATGATTACATGTTTACATTACAAAAAAAAAGGGAAACCCTAGATTAAAGTTTTATCAGTGATAATAATTATATTCAGTTTGTGCTGTGAAAGCAAATACTGTGCTCTGAGCTTCAGCGTTCATAGTAAAAAAAACAAAAAAAAACCGGCATGGGAATTCTCAGCAGATCCCTTATTTTCAGCGAAAGAGCTGTTGATATCAGAGGGAAAACAATTTTGGTGGGGACAGAGAAGAAACGGTGAATTATTGTTTCAGTTTTGAGGAGAGGCCCCTAAAACCTCTTAGAAATCACTAATTTTGTTTTCGGCCCCTGCACCCCAACAGGGGCCTGAAGCAGCCCCTGGACCCCACCAGGGGCCCCACCAGGGGCCTGAAGCAGCCCCTACACCCCACCAGGGGCCTGAAGCAGCCCCTGGGCCCCGGCTGATTTTCAGAAGAAACCCTCCTGGACTTCCCCAGCCTGAAAGAATAGAGTTGAAACGTATCTTTGCATTTTTACTTATGTATTTGTATAACGTCTGTGTGGTTTTGAGTGTTTGTGAGCAGAATTATTTTTCTAAACAGGAAAAAGAGACTGAACAGATCTTTTTTTTTATAATGTAAAAAAAGAAAAAGACAAAAAAAGACAGTTGTTGCCACGTAGAAATTGGACAAACAGCAAGAACACTTTCGTCGTCTTCAAATTCATTATGAAGGCTTTCACATTACACTGAGGTTGTATGTAGGAAACATCTGAATATTATATAATACCTCATACTAATGCAGTGAATAAAAATATTTCATGAATCTTTGTCGGAAATGGTCTGCCAGTATGCAAACTTGAAATCACAAAGATGTAATAGAATTTACCTTTTAAATGCAGGTATTTTGTGATCATATTTGTGCACATGCACACCCTTGCATGCGCATAGTACACACTCATACACATAGGGCTACAGACTGTTTATTCAGCAGACTTTTTGTTAGTATACAGTTAGGGTGTGATACAAACTAGTTATGTTTGGTTTCCTGGTTTACATATCTCATCTGTCACTTTACAAGAATATTGGGCACATCAGATGTGAATATACCATTTTGTAGTAACCAATGATGGTGTTTAAAAAAGTCTTGATTGAAAAGAAAATTATTTATTTGTTCATTACAGTCCTCAGAGGAGACATTGCTCGACTGAGAAGGTGCACAGCTATTGCAACGGTAAGTGCCAGTATCATAAACTTAATCATGTTGATAAATACAAATGTCTTTGTACTTCGTGGACTTTTATAAATGTTAGTGATTAGTTTTATGAGTATTAACCTGTTCAGTGCTTATAAGACATTAGCTGATGTCCTGCACAAAGTGTTGCCATAGACAGGAAAAATGTGTTCTTATTTTTTCATACACCACCTGTGTCAAACTGTTGCATGTTCCTAATTAGAAGATATGATACTGGTACACGTTCTCTTGTGATTTTGACAAATTATATATCTTCAATTTGCCAAATTTTTCTCATCTTCATGTTTTTTCTCTGAAAGTGATATGGACTGTTTAGCTGAATATTTATTTACATTGTCACTGATGAGAAGACCGACTTGGTTGTAGTGGAAACAAATTGACATGCACAGCAGATGGTTTTTGTCAGCCCAGGTGCAGCACTGGTTGAGCGAGTGTTATCAAAGAGCTTCTCCCTCAGTAGGGTAAAGTTCTTTGGTGTTACAAAGCTTGACTGCGCAGTTTCAGAGGAACGATTGACCCTTTGATAGAACCTGTGTTTGTCATTGTAGGGACAGTTTTTCGCTTACTTGTGTGCAAGAGTTGAGGTTGTTACCAGAAGCATGTATCCTGTTATATTTTTATCTGTGGATATACACTGATGACAAGCATGCCATTCCCAGATGTATTCTGTTTGTTTTTGATTTGAATGGCATTCTAAGGCGGTGGAAACAGACATTATTGTTGCACAAAAATTACTATTTTCACTTTGAAATGCCTGAATAGCTATTCTGGAAAATAACCCATATTCAGAACCCTCAATCATTTCCCTTCACAAAAAAACAATCATTTTTTTTCTTTCAGTATCTCCCACAGCTTTTGTGCTAGAATTGATTTTTTATTACCCCTGATTCCTCGAAATTCCCTGGCAAAGTGAGAGCACTTTAAAAAAAAAATTTTTAAAGAAAATTCTCTGGCACTGAACAGATTGAAAAAAAGGATAGCTTTTTGTTTGTGTTTATGAAAAAAAAAAATCATATTTTGAAAGTGAGTGCAGTAGAAAAAGACACTGTTTATTGTCTAGTATAAATGTATATTGATTACCACATATGTATACCCTGGATTTTATGTTTGCTGCTCAGATTATAAAGTGTTCGTACATGATTTTATTGCTGACTTTGCAGGGTATGGATGGAGCTTTGCCAAGGTGTAAGCCATTCAAGTATACTTATGAGAAGGACATCGTTATGTGAGTATGGCAGTCAGTGTGTCATCTTTGTCATGTGAATGTTTGTCTCGGTGATTCTGTCCATATGTCCTTCCTGGCTTCTTCCCCTTTAAAACTGTCATAATTCCGACCTTTAGCGGACAGTGTAGTGCAGTGTTGGCATGAAGGAGGTGAAAAATAAATATAGTTTGTCTGCTTCTTTCAAACTCTCAGCAGTAGTTGTCCACAAGCCATCTCTGCATCCAGAAAATGGGTCAGTTGAGCCCCCGACCTTGTTGTGCCATTCTGCACCTGTGGGTCACAGTCCTCACGGTATAGTGTGTGTAATTTAAAGGACTTTTGTGTGTGCAAAATTACATTTAACATACTTACCATGACCCACATTGAATGTTCTCCCATCCTCCAAGCTTCTCTTTTCTGTATGCTGAACGGTTCATGGCCAGATGTCGTCAGAAGATGGTGGTCAACATGCACGCACAGGGGGGGTAATGTACAGGGGGAGATAACTAGCCACATCTACTTCCATTTTCTCCCCTTCAGCGTGGTCGCAGTTTGCACAGGATGGAATCAGACCCCGTCCAAAGTCTGCACCTTGGGTCACAGTATAGTCTGTTAGATTAAACGTAATTTTAGGGGGGGGGAGTGGGGGGGAGTCCTTTTTTGTCTGCTTCTTTCAAACAAGTGTTTTATGGGGAGGAAGGGAACAAGAAGTATATGAAAAGTCATCAAAAAAGTGTTCTTAAACTTTTTCAGAATTCTTCATGCTTTTTGGTCTAGTGTGATATGAGTAAGGAAAACAAAGAAAACTGGGTTACTGTGTTACTTTGTCTCACCAAGAAATACCGTCTAACATTTACACAGGTGCATTGATAAGAACAAAGGACTTAAAGTGAAAACAGAAGGTTGGTTTGTCTTTTGAGTAAAGATTTTTGGCAGAAATAGTATTATATAATAATATATAATATGATATATATGATATATACATACATATATAAAGAAAAACTTAGCTGGAAATAACAATGTATATGTATGTATTTCAAATGTTTCTGATTTGAAATTGTTAAGTGATTATGTTTTAATATTCTTAATAACTGTTACATTTGAATGAAAAAAACCAAAAAAAACCACAACAATATTGATGTCTTAATCCTTTCCACACATTGTACTTTTGTTTTTCCTATCTTTCCATGACACAGCAAGTTCTGAGTTGCTTCTTCTCCACAGTACCATTCTGCACTTCTTTTTCTTTTTCATGTTGTTTTTTGTTCCCTCCGGGTTCATGTTGTGTGTTTCTGTGTTGTTCTTTTAGTTCAGATATTGTTTGAAAAATTTGTGAATGCTAAACCTGTATTTATAGTTCCGATACCTGGTTGAGCTCAGATTCAGAGACAAAGAATTCTTATATTCTTTTGAAAAAAGTAACTGGCTGAGTAAGACATGCTACAGTTTTGGGTAAATTTTGGACAGGCGCAATAGCCGAGTGGTTTATGTGTTGGACTTTCCATCTGACAGACTGCCATACTCACCCTGGTGGGTGAAGGGTGGAGATTTTTCCGATCCCCCAGGTCAACATATATGCAGAGCTGCGTGTGCCTGAACCCCCTTCATGTGTATATACAAGCTGAAGATCAGATACACACTTTAGATATCCTGTAATCCATGACAGCGTTCAGTGGGTTATGGAAACAGGGACATACCCAGCATGCACACCCCAGAAAACAGAATACGGTTGCCTACATGACAGGGTAGAAACGGTCATACACATGAAAGCCCACTTGCGTACATATGAGTGAACATGGGAGTTGCAGCCCACAAAGAAGAAGAAGGGAAATTTTGATTTTTTACATATACTGTATATCTATAAATATTTAAAATGATGGGTTTGGTAGGGATGTGTAATAAGTTGGACATATTATTTTTGAAAGTTTGAATTGATCCCGTGATTTGTTAGCTGTACTCTGTATCCAATTCACCTGTGTTTTATGATTTCAGGTATGCTTTCCACAAGAACTTGACCTATTTCTCCACTGAGTGTATTTACTCTCCCAATGCATACAGAGGATTTGCCAGGACCTACATCAAAGATTTGGAGAGGATACAACCAAGTTCAATCATTGGTAAGGTGTTCTACAATAAGTTTCACTCGTCTTTATTTCTTCCTTTGGTTAACCCTTTAGCATTTGTATATTTTGGAATTCTTCCCAGTATCCATGTTTCTTCTGATTTTTTTTTTCATGGAAAACAACTTAAGTGTGGAAAGGTATATGTGCTGTTGATAATCAAGTTCATTTCTTTGCCTCAAATCTACTAGTTGCTGTTTGCAGTGCTCAGTCACTGGCATAAGGGATCACAAACAACATGATGAAAGTTTCAGCCCAGCGTGTGCTGCAGGTGAGGTGGGCTGCTGTGGACATTACTGTACCATGCTGATTACTGGATGGCAGGTTTCAGCCAGAGTTAATGCAAGAAGATGAAAGTCTTTTTCCACAGGGAGGAGCAACAACCAAACCCCCACCCACCCCCAAAAAAAACAAACAAAAAAACCTACCACCACCAAGAAACAGGCAAGAGAACTGGACACAAGGAGATCAGCTGGACACAGTTATGGAAAAAGTAATGAATGAAATAGCGAAAAATAATGCTTCTTGCTTTGTGAAATAGAAAAAAATAGAACAAATGCTGAGTAAGAAAGTACACCTCACAACATTGACAACACACACTGGTTTTCACTTATGTTCGTGAAGTTAATCTGTTTGTTTTGTTTACTCTGTTGCAGACATCATTCACAGCGGAGAAAGCCTGTGTGTGAAAAAGGATGTTCGCATGCCTGTGCAGAGTAAGTTGCTGTTTACGGAAAGCCAACATCTGCTTACAAATGATTGAATGTTCTACATACTCATATATTGCTACAACAGAGGATGAAAGGCTTGGCAAAGAAAATAGGTGGGGAAATGGAGAGGGAACTGAAGAAACTTTGCCAGAAACTATAAAAAGATCCTGATTATAATTTATGATGAAATTACTTGTAGCTCATTTGTAGGCTTTGGAAGAAAGTGGCAGAATGGTTACGATGCTCATCAGCCAATACAGAACCTGTGAGGGTATGGGTTCAAATCCCACTTTCGCCCTTTCTCCCAGTTTGACTGGAAATTCAGAATGAGCATTTAGTCATTCAGATGAGAAGATAAACTGAGGATCTGTGTGTAGCATGCACTTGGTGCACTGAAAAAGAAACCATGGCACAAAGAGTGTTGTCCTCTGGCAAAATTCTGTAGAAGAAATCCACTCTTATAGCTACACAGACATATACATGGGCTTGAACTCGAGGCCTGGCTAAGCGCGTTGGGCTATGCTGCTGGTCAGGCATCTGCCTAGCAGATGTGGTGTAGAATATTTGGACTTGTCCAAACAGAGTGACACCTCCTTTAGAAACTGCAACTAGGCTTCACATATTCGAGTCATGGAAATAAGTCGACAGATCGAAAGAGGAGTTAATTGTTATGTTAAAGCACCTACAGATTTGCCTCTGAAACATTGCTAGAAAATAGCATTCTGTGTCAGTAATCATTTGGTCACTGTTTTATTAGAAATTGAATTGCAGATTTTCGTTGCTTTTAGTGTGGTTGAAACGCCATGAAATATTTTTATGGGCATTGTCAGATCCTGTTCCAGCCACTCAGTACTCATTGATTTAAGTATGGCTACTCATTGCATTGATATAATCTGCCCAAGACTGCTTTTCATTGCCGGATATGCTCTGAGCAGTTGTCAGTTCACCAAGTCTGCTATGATCCAGCCAGGTTTGGGGGACACTTCTTGCAGTATTTGGGAAGTAACTGCATCAGCCTATCCTCCAGTACTGAAAGTGTTAAGTCCCTTGGGTTTAGTTTCTCTCATTGTTTTGTCAAGGGGAGTCAGCCTCAGCCTGCACTTGCTGCGTCATCAGTCTAATGGTGGACAGGTACTCTCAGTGTGTTGGGATGTGGATGCACAGATTCCTCTTGAGGTCTGTGTCTTGGACTGAATCAGCTTCTGGGTAGCAGATTGTTTGCGTCTTCACTAGCATTCATTCTTTAGGACAACATTGAAGCAAAAGCGGTTCTGATTTGCTGTTCTTGTCTGCAACAGTCCACTTTAGTTGCCTCCTCCGCACCACCTTGTAGTTACTGTTTCCTTTCACTCACAAACATTCATAACCCCCCCCCCCTCCCACCCCCACCCTTCACACCCACACCCACACCCACCCACACCCACACTCACCCACCCACACCAATTTCACACACACACACACACGCAAACACACTAATGCACACATTTTCACATGCATGCTTTGATAATCAGTGGATGGCTGCTTTTTCTCAGTTATTTCAAGTAGAGTAATTATGTGGTTTTTGAGATGCAGATCAGACCAGTATTTATACACAGGTAATGTGCAGAAGACTGATTATCTCTTCATGAGAGTCTGCCTGATTTTGGCAGAATAAGAAAGAGGAGCGTGTATTGTGTGTGGCGTGTGTTGGGAATGTTTGAAATGAGCAATGTCTTCGTTTTGTTGCTGGGTAGATATGTCATGGTTTTGTTCCAGCTACATGTACCAGCTGTGGCTAAGAGATGAAATGAGAAATATCATCATGTTGTTGCATGGTAGATACATCATGGTTCTTGTTCCAGCTACATGTACCCGCTGCGGCTAAGAGATGAAATGAGAAATGTCATCATGTTGTTGAATGGTAGATACGTCATGGTTCTTGTTCCAGCTACATGTACCCAGCTGTGGCTAACGGATGAAATGAGAAATGTCATCATGTTGTTGCATGGTAGATACGTCATGGTTCTTGTTCCAGCTACATGTACCCGCTGCGGCTACATCTCCAGCAATGAGCTGTGCAAAGCTTGTGTCATGCTGGAAGGACTGAACAAGGGACGACCCAGGTACAAGTGTCAAATAGTTTTTGTATTTGCATTTTTTGTATTTTGTATTTCTTTTATCACAACAGATTTCTCTGTGTGAAATTCGGGCTGCTCTCCTCAGGGAGAGTGCGTCGCTACACTACAGCGCCACCCATTTTTTTGGGTATTTTTTCCTGCGTGCAGTTTTATTTGTTTTTTCTATCGAAGTGGATTTTTCTACAGAATTTTGCCGGGAACAACCCTTTTGTTGCCGTGGGTTCTGTTACGTGCGCTACGTGCATGCTGCACACGGGACCTCGGTTTATCATCTCATCCGAATGACTAGCATCCAGATCACCACTCAAGGTCTAGTAGAGGGGGAGAAAACATCGGTGGCTGAGCCGTGATTCGAACCAGCGCACTCAGATTCTCTCGCTTCCTAGGCGAACGCGTTACCTCTAGGCCATCACACCACATGAGATGTTTAATGTTGTATGTGGGAGTATGCCACAGTGTTTTAGCGTTAAGCATAGCAGACTAATATGTTATTTACTTATAATCTCACAAACCCTTGAACAATAAAAAAAATTGATGTTAAATTTGCAAGAACGTTACTTATGACTATCTTTTCTATTTTTCCCAGTCTTTCACATTAATCAAAAACTGAGATACATTGATACATTTTTCTGGGAAGTAACTGGACACACAATGTTGATTTAGACTGGAAGCCATAGTGTTTTCCAGGAGGAGAAAAAACCTCCATGTTGACAGCAAGGATGTGTAAATGGGAGAAGGTTATTTCGAAAGTCTGAGATCAGATATTGACGATAAGTGGTGAGAAACATTTTTTGCCTTTGTCTGTTTTATTAGTTACAGTTGGTGTTAGTGTACATGGCCAAATTTTACATAGAGTGATTGATTATCACGTATTGTGTAACTGCAGGAACAAAAAAATTGCTATGTAAATGAGATTGAATAAAACATTTTTTAAAAGTAGATTGGGATGTTTGGCTGTTGCAGCTTTTTATGGAAGATTAGAAAAAAAAAAATCTTTTTCATGTGAAAACAGGAATGCATATGTTAGTTCAGGTGGTGTATGGACTGAAAAGAGACCTGCCATTTGCTTCGTTGATTCTGAGAGTTGTACAAATAGTTCTCCAAATGATGATCTTTTTCACGATGTTTGTGTAAATGTTGAAACATATGATACCTGTTTTTGTCTTTGCATACATAATGTAATTAATGACATATTTTCAGTTTTTTTTTTTTTTTGACTCACTTGTGTAAACAAAGTGAGTCTATGTTTTAACCCGGTGTTCGGTTGTCTGTGTGTGTGTGTCTGTGTGTCCGTGGTAAACTTTAACATTGACATTTTCTCTGCAAATACTTTGTCAGTTGACACCAAATTAGGCATAAAAATAGGAAAAATTCAGTTCTTTCCAGTCATCTTGTTTAAAACAATATTGCACCTCTGGGATGGGCATAAAAAATAAAAAATGAAGCCTAATTATATGCAAACTGCATTTACTCTTATATTTTTTGTATTCTCTGAACTTGGCACTTTGATCTGATATTCTGACCCAACAACAAGAGCAGTCATTATTATCAGTTTTTGTTCAAACAGGAACTTCTTTTGCTAAGCTTGGAAGTTTTATTTATTTTGCAAACGTTTTGGTGCAGAGGGTAAAAAAGGGGAAATTAATCTTTAATTAATACTAGGGGACTTAATTTGCTTTAAACTGATCATTCTCATCTTAAACATTACATTTTGAAATTATACTCAATACATAAAAAGCTTGGATTTTTTTTTGAAGTGTATCACAAGTGAGTCTTGAAGGCCTTGCCTCTCTTGTTTTTTTTTATGGAAGGAGGTGGGGGTGAGGGTGGGGACAAACATTGTTATCGTCAAGAAGCTACTTGAATATACTAGGGTTCGATGCAAGTTTTATGTTTTGAAAGTGCTTTCTAGTGCTGTGCCACAGATTGATGTTTTACAGTATTCTTTGTTAGTTGGTTTGAATCACTGATGTCTTGGACTGATCATATTTATCTTGGTGTCTTGACTGTGCCACAGATTGATGTTTTACAGTATTCTTTGTTAGTTGGTTTGATTCAGTGATGTCTTGGACTGATCATATTTATCTTGGTGTCTTGACTGTGGCACAGATTGATGTTTTACAGTATTCTTTGTTAGTTGGTTTGATTCAGTAATGTCTTGACGGATCATATTTATCTTGGTGTCTTGACTGTGCCACAGATTGATGTTTTACAGTATTCTTTGTTAGTTGGTTTGATTCAATAATGTCTTGACGGATCATATTTATCTTGGTGTCTTGACTGTGCCACAGATCGATGTTTTACAGTATTCTTTGTTAGTTGGTTTGATTCAATAATGTCTTGACAGATCATATTTATCTTGGTGTCTTGACTGTGCCACAGGTCGATGTTTTACAGTATTCTTTGTTAGTTGGTTTGATTCAATAATGTCTTGACAGATCATATTTATCTTGGTGTCTTGACTGTGCCACAGGTCGATGTTTTACAGTATTCTTTGTTAGTTGGTTTGATTCAGTGATGTCTTGGACTAATCATATTTATCTTGGTGTCTTGACTGATTGTATTTCTCCCAGTGCTTTTTACTTATACTGATCTTTTTTTGTTCCAGACTAGGTATAGGTAAAACACACAAGGAGAGGCGTTTGGTAAGTTGAGAAACACATTTTCCAAAGAAATAATAAAGTTATGCTTTAATTTGGGAATTATGACTTGTTTTTTACTGGTGGGGAGGTTGTGGTTGTGGGTGTTTTTTTTTTAGTATATTTTTTGTTTTTGAAAAGATTTTTTGACTAGCTTTGACAATTTTTTTTTTATATACTAGCATTGACAGCTAGTTTGATATAGAATATTTGATTATTTAGAAAGACATCTGCCTACTATTGTGAAATAACAGTATTTGCTATGGGATAACAAAAGAAAACTGATAACCTTTCTGGATGTTGTGGCTGTGGACTGCATATTAAGGGAAATAAACACCTTTTTGTGGATGGGAAAACCAGACAGGGGATAGGAAGTTCTAACGCTGTGTGTGCATTATGCACAAGACCATAACCAGCAATGGAAGAGCCAAAGTAACGAAGAAGGAGTGCTCAGCTGAAAAGATAGCTAGCCGTTAGAAGCGAATGAGTGAGAGTGATGAAGAAGATGGAGCAGAGCAGCAAGAACACAGTGAATAGTAACCAGGTTTACAAGAGGACAGAAAGGGGGAAACCTCAGTCTGTGTCCTCTCTGCTGGTGCATGTTTGCAGCCCAAAGGAGGAATGGAAAAGATGCTTATCTGCCAGTTCAGTGTCTGTGAGGGTCTGGGTTTGAATCCCGCCCTTGCCCTTTCTCCCAAGTTTGACTGGAAAATCAGACTCAGCATCTATTCATTCGGATGGGACGATAAAGCAAAGCCCCCTTGTGCAGCATGCAGCACGCATTTGACACAGTGAAAAAGAAACCATGGCAACGGAGGATTTGTCCTCTGCTAAAATTCTGTAGGAAAAAATCCACTCAGATAGGTACACGAATATACATGCATGCACTCAAGGCCTGACTAGTGTGTTGGGTTATACTGCTGTCAGGCATCTATATCTGCCTGGCAGATGTGGTGTAGCTAATATGGGTTTGTCCGAACAAATGGACGTATCCTTGAGAAACTGAAACTGTAGCCGTAATGTCAACAGAACTACTGGTAAATTTGTAAAATGATAGGTGAGCATTGTAAGGACGTGGCTGTACTGGCAAAGCCATGTTCAGAAAGTGGATGTTGAAGGATTTTTTGCAGAGTTTGGCAAACCTGCCTTTATAAAAAATGGAGTTTTGTTGTGATTGAGCTATACGCCAGAGGAAAGAAAAATAGCCGGTTTTGTCTGGGGAGAGAATTTGCGTGAAATGTCTTTCAGTTTTGTGACAGGTTATTTCCCTTGGAATATGTGGTTTGGATGCCAGTTTGAAATTAAGCATTTTAGTTTATTTTACGTTATGTTGGAGAAAGCACTTTAAAAAAAAACAACAACTCTGAATAACAATAGGTGGGGCAGGTTTTTGGCTTGAGCCAGTTTGCTGGTGGATAAAGTAAGTTTTATCAAATTGTTGACAAGAGTATGCTTGAAGAAAGCTATTTTTATTTATTTATCTATTTTTCAGTTCTGGAATTTTGGAGGCCTAAGGGATATTCTTCATATGTGTTCAGATCTTGTGAATGTATTCTGACTTTTCTCAGTTCCTATTCACTCTTTGACAGTTGATTTTTGCTAATTTTACTGTATGGTTCACTATTGATGTACTTTTTATCAGGTCTAAGCTAAGGGCTATTTCAGGAAAAGCATTATTTTCTATCATTGGAAAAGCCTTCATGTAAGAAGAAAATGAAGTACATGCTTTTCTATACAATTTTATTAGATTGAGAAAACAGACACACACACACACACAAATAAGTGAAGCATTTTACACAGTGCAGAAATAATGACAGAAACTCCCAGTAATTGGATGGTGAATCTCAAGACAGCCTATACCTCCCCTCCTGATTCCACCAGTCATACACAAGAAGGCAATTAGGCATTTTGAAACAAGTGAGGTCACTTTGGCAGAGAAGAAAGTTTGCAAAAGAAAATGTCTCAATGTTTTTTTTGTTAAAAAAACAAAACAAAAACAAAAACAAACTCTTTTGCATGTTATTGACGTTCATAGGTTTTTCATCCTAAATGAATTCTAACATGCAAATGAAGAGTGAGGGACACACACACACACACACACACACACACACATATATATAAGTGAAGCTTTATGCACAGTGCATAGATTATGACAGGAGTTCCCAGTCACTGGAGGGTGAATCTCAAGACAGCCAGTTCCTCCCCTCCTGATTCCACCAACCTTCCTATGGTTTCATGCACAAGAAGGCAGAAGGCATTTTCAGACAGCTGACAAAAGGTCCTTTGGCAGAGAAGAAAGTTTGCAAAAGATAATGTCTAATTGTTTTTTTGTTGTTGTTTAAAAAAAATTTTTTTTGAATGTTATTGATGTTCATAAGTTTAGCAACCTAAATGAATTAATAAATTCTAACATGCGTGTGTATGTGTGTCACATGCACTTTGGTTTAGGCGTTTGGTTTATGCATGATAGGTGTTAAAAAAAAAGAAGAAAAAAAAAGAAGAGAAGATGTATCATGCTTTTCCTCTCTTACTTTTTCATAATCAACTCTCCTCCAGGCTTGTAAGCTTGTTTGATTGTCATATCTGAGGTGATGTGTTGTTTCAAAAGAGAGGGATATTCACAGACAGAGCCTCTGTTGCAGTGGGAAGAGGAACTTGCTCGCCAGGCAGCACAGGAAGCAGCAAAAGATCCCAACAGTGACACCACCACCACCACCTCCTCCGCTGCCTTCACCACTGGCAGCAGATGTTGTGGGAAAGGAGGTTGTGGCAGGAGCAGCCAGACGACCTCAGAAAGTGTTGAGGGAAATGTTGAGGAGACTGGAGACCTCAGCACAGCTGAGGGTCCACACCAGTGTGGCTGTGAAGGAGACGGTGTGGAGAGCTGTGCAAAAGCTGTGAACAAAGTGAGGATAGGCAGCCGGACTGCCAAGCCCAACCTGCTCGAGTTCTGAGCACAGGTTTTAGTCAGACTGGACTGTCAGTCTCCAGACACCAGAGCTGTGTGAGGATCTAATCGGACTGTGATGCTCCTTTTCCATTTGAATTTAAAGGGCATGAATCATGATTTGATCTGTTTGAAAGGAATTTGAAAAAAAGATAGCCATGATTTTCTAATATTTGGAGAAAGAGGAAGTCGCATTTCTCAGCCCAGTTGGGATGGAAGCTTAAACAACAGATGTGTTACTGATTTTTTGAGAGGAACCAGGGGTAAAGAGATGCATATAAATAATAATAATAATAATGGATACTTATGTAGCACACTATCCAGAAATCTGCTCTTGGTGCTTTACAAAAACGCTTTTGTTAACATAAAACATTATATCTATGTTACATACACACACCAAAATGTGACTACACACACACACACACACACACACACACACACACACTGCATACATACATTTTAACATACATGTGTAAGTAACAGCTGCCCTAACACATATGTACACATAGGCAGGCACAAACTTACATAAACACACGCACACACAATACACATTCATATACATGCATGTAGTTATGCACACATACATACGTACACACACATAGTCAAGCACAGCTAACGCAAAGGAAGTGGACCTGCCACAATTGAACTTATTGCTGAGGGAAAAGGTGAGTTTTGAGACGAGATTTAAAGGACGCGAGGGAATCAGAATGACAGAGGTTATCAGGGAGCTTGTTCCACGTCTTTGGCGATTGAAAAGAAAACGATCTGTGTCCATAGGTCTTACTTCTGACATGAGGTATCCTGAGAAGTCGAGTATCAGAGGAAGAACGGAGCTGGTGAGATGGGGTATAGATATGGATGAGTTCAGAAAAATACTTGGGGCCAGATCCGTTGACTGCAGAAAAGGTCAGAGTAGATAGCTTATAGTCTAAATGAGGGAACACCAGTGAAGAAAGATTATTTGCGAAAAAGATTCCATTGCCAGTTATCAGACGAAACTGTTTCTTGTAGAATGACAAAAGAGGATGGTTGTCTCCCAGTTCCAGTACAGCTCTGTGACTCTCGAAGCAAGAATGTGGCATCTCATTTAAAGGTCGTGTCAACATCGTTAAGAAAAATATCTACACTCAAAACAGAGTTTGAATAAAAGAAAAAGTTATACTGACTGAGTTTGAAAGTTCGTTGAAATATGAACTTAAGATCATGGAGGAAGAATCAGACTTGTCCACCTTTGAAATTCTATTTTAAAGATTAAAAAAATGAAATACTTGTGACACTTTTTTTCATTTTGGGGGTGGGCTGGGGGTAGGGAAGTATAGTGAGGAAGGGGTGTTGACATGGAAGTTTAGAAGTGGCTTGATAATAGTGATTAAGAAAATGTGTTATTGGTAGAGTTAAATTTAAGATAATTAGGGAAAACAAGATATTTTTCATTGTAATTATTTGAGTGGGCAGGTTTTTGTTTTCTAGCATGGCATACACATGAATATACATGAATGGTTCAGGGCAGCTTTACCATTTCCCTTCACTCCAAGAACTCTTAAGGAGGAAATGAAAGTTGTGTACAATGATAACAATAATGATGATGTTATTTATACAGTTGTGAAAACCAAGTCATTTGTAATTAAGTTGCTTCACACACACACACACATTCACTCACTCACTCGCGCACACACACACACACACACATTCACTCACTCACTTGCACACACACACACACACACACACACATGCATATATTCAACTGTTTTATTTTAGTCACTTTTGAAATATAATTTAGGTTATATTTGACAGAATAAAATATGGCCACATTGTTTTCACTGCATGTGTGACTTTTTTTTTTATAATTTTTTTTTTTTCCGAGTGGTGGTGGGGGAGTGGGGTTCATTGGTGATTGCAAAATTGAATAGATTTACATGAGTTGGTCACAGCCATTTGGTGGCATAATTCAGTTAGGATGAGCATCACAGCATGTAGAATTATATTCCATTGTTTTGTTCCAGGCTCTCGCAAACAGCTGATTTTCTCTAGTTCTGCTCACCAGATCACATAATAAAACAAGAACCTAGTACTACAATGCAATAGAATATGGAATATTATGCTTCCTGGATTTTAAAATACTCCTTGAAAAAAAGTAATAGAATATGGAATATTATGCTTCCTTGATTAAAAAAAAAAAAATCCTTGAAAAAAAGCAACAACAAAAAAGGGACATAATATCAGACAACGAAAATAACAAACCTACCATAAATTATCAATTCCTGCAATGAGGCCTACAGAAACACTGCAATGAAGTACACAGGGTCTTAGTGTTTCCCAGAATGTACATGCTTTTATGAGAAAAAAAGAAAAGAAAAAAGAAGACAATTTACATTCATCATCATCACATCTTGTCGATGACAAAAATGAACTTAGTTTTGATAAAAAAAAAAAACAAACCCAAAAAAACAACAAAAACAAAACAAAAACAAAAAACAAAAAAACCCAAAAGACACTTGTACCAATCTGTGTATATATTTTACAGACTTAAACATGACTTCAAGGTAGAGTTAGGCTGTTGAGCACTACCAAAGTTCTGTGTTGCTGTTTTACATTGGTCGAGTAGTTTTTCCTGAGATTTGAGACAAGTGTAAAATAACTTTCATATTCAGTTTGTACACTTCTTGGAACAGTCCAGTAATAATATCTGATCAGTGTTTGTATTGGAAATCAAACTGTGAATGTGTTGATTTTAGTCCACTGATTTCATTCACAGAGTTCTAAATCTTGTGGAACATCTTAGGCCTAAGCAGTTAGGCTTTTTGTTTTGATAGATATTTTGAAGATGATATTTGTCATTTTTCTTGTGTAAACAGACTGCACAGTATGAACGACTTCGGACTATGGAGCCAGGAAAGAAAATTCCTATGTTCATACACACTGCACGTAACTGATTTGATCCAAGATTTGAATTATGATTACTGGTTGAAGAAGCTATGAGAACAGAGACAGTTGTTTGATGTAACTCATTGTTCACTTTAAAAAATAGTACTTGGACATGGCAGAGACCTCTTTGTGTCACACCACTCAGTACAGTAACTACCATCTTGGATGTTTGTTTTTGTTTTGGTTTTTTCCTTTGTCTGCACAAATGCTTTCTTTTCTTTCTTTTTCTTTTTTTGCTAAGGGAAAGTGGGGAGGGAAAGGTTAATTTGTTTGTGGATATTTTCCCCCATAGATGGGTGGACTTAAAAAAAAAAGATCTCAGGACACAAAAAGACAGAGAAGGGGATTAGTGTATACTCTATTTTGTTCTGGTCTCTCTCCATCTTTGTCTCTCTCTCTTTCTTTCTCTTTGTCCGCTCCTTCTTTCCCTTCTTCCCTCCCTGTCTGTGCGGTTGGAATGCATTACACTACCAGACTGGCTGCTTCAGATAAAATGTGTGATGGATAAAATTGTTGGATCTGAGTGCCACTGATCTTGTGCATATGAGTGCATGACCTCTGGTATTTCCCCACCAGTGCGGTGAACTAGTTTTTTCTGTCACCAGTTAATTCCCTGACTTAAGAAAGTTTCTTCTTCTGTCTTTCTGTCTTTCTTTTTCATTCATGTGCAGTTCCTTCCTCTCAGAGTCACAAATAATCTTTAGTTGGGGATGTAAAGTAGGGAAAGCAGTCATCTCAGAATATATTGTGTAGTGCTGACACCATCAGTTTTCCATCATCTTCACAGGGTTAGTCGTCGTTCTTGCTGATGTATTTTGACTTTGTGTCATGCCCTTGTGGTAAGTCTGAGGTAAGCATCGGGTTGTTTACCTGATTGAAAATATGCTTTATTGTTGTTGTTTTTGTGTGTGGTTTTTGTTGGTTTTTTTTTGTAAAGCAGCTGAAGTTAGTTGAGTGCCAGAAAACTTTTCTCACCTTAAAAACTGATGGAGTTGTGATGGCAACCAGTTTTCTTGCCTTGTCTTTTGTCAGTCTTTATCAAAGCCACAGCTAAGTTACAAAAAGAGAATCAAAACGCAAGTTTTCATTATTACCAAAAAATGTATATGCAATCATTGATTTGTTGGTGATCAAGAATTCCCTAAGCTATGATGCACGCATGCATGCACAGACACAATTCTTCCCCACTCCCACCCCACACACGCATACTTACTCAGGTAACCATGCACATGTACACGCACACAGACACACACACACACACTCATTGAAGAAATGAGATCTGTTTGAGCCATCTGACCAAATCAGTGCCCAGCAATTCGAGATCACACATCTTCAGCAAAAAAACAACAACGACGTTTTGTGACACGATTTCCCAATCAATAACTAATTCTGCAAGCATTGCCAGCTTTGCGCGCGCTCTTGCGTTTTGAGTTCCCCCACCCACCCCACTATCCCTCCCTCCACCCCCACCCTCCCTCCAACCACTCTCTCTTTCTCTTCTTTCTCTCTCTTTCTCATTCTTTGACGTGAAGAGCGCATTCAGCAGGTGACGAGGTTATTGTTGCATCCGTTATCTGAACAGAAGTTGTCAGTATTTTTACATCACAAGCTTTATCCCCAGTTTGAAAGGCCGGATCCCGCCGCAGGTGCTTGTCGGCAGGTGCTGAGCTGAGGGGGATCTCCACGTGACGTAAGTAAACTTCTCCCAGTGTTGGCACAGGACCGGCGGGTCTCTTTGATTACTCGTGGAAGACGTGTGTTAGACGGCGGATACTGAGAAATGTTATCAGTCTCTGGTTTCCTTCCCCGGGAGATTTAGAAAAAGGAAAAAATCTTATAATTGTTAGGGCTTCTTAGCGTGTAGCTTTTTATTTTCTGGGTGCTTCCTGTCCGTTTTTTGTTTAAAAGGAAACGTTAATCTACGTTTGTCCATCCCCCCATCCCCCCTTCGCTCTCTCTCTCTCTGTCTCTCGAGACACACAGAGTGGGGAAAGGTAGGCCAAAGGTAAACACAAAAACAACCAAAAAAAAAAAAAAAAAAAAAAAAAGCGAAACAAATGAAAAACACAGCTCGTGTTGACATGTAAGGCTTCAGGAACACTTAACTGTTCAATATAACTTACAGTAACTCAGTTTGGAGTGTTCTCGATCAAATTTTATTTAATTGAAAACCTTTTCTCTTCTTCTTTTTTAATATTTATTTCATTTTATTTATGTATTTATTTTTAATAATTGAAACGGTGTTTTGTTTTCGAACTAAAATAATTCACAACCTAATGACAAGTTGATGTCACACACACGCACACACACACACACACACAGAGAGTGGTCAGTAAGTTACGGGATTTTCTTCCGTTCATTTCGGTTGGGTGTCAACTGAACCATGGAACACCAGAAAGAAAAAAAAAAGTTTCTTTTCAGCTGAAACCCAGAACACAATTACGGGCCAGAAAAAAAACTAAACAAAACAAAACACACACACACAAAACAAAAAAGAAAAAAACACGTCAGACGGTTGCAGGCTCGACAAAGGCGACCTTTAGACACAACAGTGACACTCGTACAAAACATTCGACGAACAATGGTAAAAATATATGGTTGCTTTTTTTTTTCTTTCGCCCCTCCCCCCCCCCCCCCCCCCAGCCCCGCTCCCCCATCCTCCCTCAACGTACGACAAAGTTTGAAGAAGTCTAGAGAACGGAATGAATGTAATGGATTTTGGAGCCCCGAACCATGCATCCCTTTACAAGAAAATGAAGACCGTTTTTTTTTTTTTTTTGTTTTTTTTTCACATAGAAAGTATTTGCAAAGTTTTGACGCGTGTTCGCGCTTTAAAGTCAGTCTTTGCGACAATCCTGTTTCAGTTGCGAGCACGCATACGTGTGTTTGTGTGTGTGTGTGTGTGTGTGTGTAATGCGCGCGCGCGCAGGTGTGTATGGTGCCTATGTGTGTGTGCGTGTGTGTGTGTGTGTGTGTGTGGTAATCGTTAACGTTGACATTTTCTCAAGCGGTATAGAAATCAAAGCCTGGAAGGTGAGTGATAACGGAAAACAAGCCGTCACCTCTCTGAAGACAGTAACAGTGCAAAAGACGAAAGTGATGGTCGAATTCGAGTAACTTTTCAATAAAACGTTCATGTTTTCAATGCTTCAGAATTGTGACACGGATGCAACACGTCATGAAAAAAAAATGTCACTTATGACGAAATTTGATGAATGACGTAGAGCGTCTCCCTGTCTTTGTGTCAGCCAGACAGCGAAAACTGATGTTACATGGAAAAGGAAATGACGGCTGTAGAGTTGGTCGATCGAGCTTGCAAAAAAAAAAAAAAAAAAAAAAAAAAAAAAATCGGCGTTCCTGTCTTTGATATCCGTTTACGTTTTTTTTATGTTCAATTTGGACGAACTGACGTAGTTTTCAATCAAATAACAAGATCAGTTGGCCTTGAAAAAAACCCCCAAACAAACAAAGAAAAAAAAAAACAACAACCCAAAAATCACCGAGGAACTTTCGAGAGATGGGTGACGGAAGGGACAACAACAACAAGAATAAGACACACACACACACAAAAGAACTGACAACATCTGAGAACGTACAGGAAAGCCGTTCGCAGAGACCCAGGTTTTGTTCTACTTGATCAAATCAAAGCTGGTCATGAGAGACTATATAATTTCCATTTTCACGATTATTTGAGAAGGCAAGACAATGACAGAATCAATTTGTTTTCCTGACGTGCAAAGACGCATGCACGCGGACATACTTTGTCACACAAGACACACGGATTTAAAAGTCTATACATACATACATACATATAGAAAGGCCCGAGCAACATCCGCTGCCACAAAATCACCCACTCACTTGTGTCCCACATGTGGGCGAACCTTCAGGGTCCGGATTGGCCTCTTCAGTCACCTCCGGACACCCACAGCCACCGATCTTCCATCTGATTTCTGAAGCCATGGTCATCTTCGATTCCGAACGATGAACATCATATATATATATATATATATATATATATATATATGTGTGTGTGTGTGTGTGTGTCTCTGTGTGTGTGTGTGTGTGTGTGTGTGTGTGTGGAGAGAGAGAGAGAGAGAGAGAGAGAGAGAGCGCTTCCACCAACGATCACTTGAGTACTAGTGTACCTATCTGGCGAACACACGACCGAATGGTTAAAGCGGACAAACAAGATAAACAAAAAACATCCATAAACTTTTTATTTTTGAAAAAGTCCTTTCAATATGAACCGTAGAATGTGGTACAAGGTTGTGTCGTGTTTTAACTAGCCATTTTAAAACAGTTTTTGTTGTTATGTTGTTGTTGTGTTTTTGTGTGTGTATAGGTTATCAATATCATTGTACTGGTCTTTTTGACATTGTTCCTTTTTTTCTACATTTTTTTTTTTTAGGAGTGTGTTTTGTTAACAATGGATTCGTAACAATAAACGCTTTTATTGTTCTGTTGAATTTCTGATGATAGTTCAGAGAGTTGCTAGCTGCAATTTGGGCAGATTATACAAGTTTTCACTTCAAATGGGGGGGAGGGATTAAAAGGATACCGATTACCATAACATTTGCACCGCATTAGCAGAATGTTTATGATACAGAAAAACAACAATAAAACCGCTGGGTTATCGTAGTGATTTTGAGGTATCTTATTTTCAACCCCATTTTCCAAAATAGTCTTCTTATGCAGGTCAGTCTGACTGCTGCTCACTGCACATATAAGCCTACCGTTTCTGATGTGGGAAGCTGGTGTACATTTAATGCCAGTTTTGAAAACGAGCGCTCACTAGTGCTAAAAGTCACTGCATATTGTGCTTTTGTTTCTCGTTTTGAGATCCACCAGGTCTGTCTGTCTGTCTCTTCCTCTTCTCTCTCTCTCTCTCATTTCATTATTTCTTCTTTACTTTCTTCACTCTCGCTCCCTCCCCCTCCCTCTTTTCCTCTCTTCTGGTGTGAATTTTCCCGCTTTATTATTTTTTTTCTTGTGCTTTTCTTTTTATTATGAACCCCGGGGCTGGGTGAAAAAAAAAAAGCGTTCTTGTTATTATGCTTATCAATATCCTTGAAAAAATTTTTTTCGTTCGTCCGCTCGTTCGTTCGCACGTGCGGTTTTATTTTTCTCTCTCTCTCTCGCTTTTTTTTTCTTGCTTTTCTTCTCAGTTATTATTCTTGCCCAGAGGCCCGGATGTACGCAAGTAGTTTGTGCTTACTCCTTTAATCGTAAAATAAAATTTCGTTCGTTAGTTCTCTCTCTCTCTCTCTCTCTCTCTCTCTCTCTCTCTCTCTTTGTGTGCTTCTGTCTCTCTCTTCAGTCTGCTGTTTAAATAAGCCATAATAACATCTCATCAAGGTTTAGTTTCATGTGACAGCTGCATACCAGACTGTCTAATGTTCTGCCCCGTCCGCCTGATAATATCGATAATTCTATAATCTGGTCCTGTTTGTGCTCGTGCTGATGAGTCACCGATGGCGAGATGTAACGAAGTGTCATTTTATTTAATTTAATTCGTACCGCCAACTGATGATGTCGCCATGGCTCCTTTTTCATAGCAACAACTGACATTCTACGACGAAGAAAATCGCAATGTTAATATACGTTCTGACCTTCAGTGTCAAAGAACACCTAGCCGGAAAACAAACATTAAAATCATCTTTCATTTTTTACACTTGGTTTCCGTTTGCTTGATATATCCCTGGTCAAGTCAAACGCTTCTGTCTAAACCCACTGTCTAAAAATACATGGATAGCTCATTGGCCAGGAAAGCTGAAGCCAACTGGACGCCACATTGTTTCTCGTATCCGGCCATCAGTCCGTTGACAAGTCCTCTGCTAAGTGGTGGTAGTTTCTTTACTGTAACCGTGTATCTTCGATGAAATTGTGTTACGCTTGCCCCCACGGCATGCTAAATGTTGTGTCTTGATTGAAATATACAAATGATTTATATACCAAAGTTATTACAGGAAAACAGTGCAGTGACACGTGACGCAAACTTGCAGTGGAGACACACAGAGGAATGTCAGCTGAACTAACGCCGCGAGGAAGTGAAAGCTTGCCGTGAAGCCAGCTGATCGCTCGGCTACACATATGAAGTCACCGCTTCGCGCTATACTGACACGAGAAGCAAAATGGCTGATTGAACACTTCCGCTGGCTTCAGTTAGCAAAGGGGTTCAAAGAAGGCATGCGCTATCCATGTATTTTTAGAACAGTGGTCTAAACCCGAGTGTGGTGCGTGGCACTCATTGACTAAAAACGACCCCCAAAAGAATTCGAACCACCCCGGTCAAAGGAAAAAAAAAACCCAACAGAAAACACACACACACCCTCCCCCCCAAAAAAAAAAAAACCAAACAGGAAAAATCATCGTGCTCTATAGAACTGTCTGAGCGTGCAGCCTGACAGTTTTCTGTCCGTTCATGTGGGGGTGTAGTTGTCATGGTTCTTGTCTCGTACTGCATTTGTAATAATAATAAAACGTAGGCTTACACAGCGCAGTTCCCCCATCTCAGATGGGGTTCACCGCGCTTTACAATAAAATATATAAATTTAAGATTAAATGTCGTAAAATATGTATAAAGTCAACACAGTTTTACATGACATTGGCTGAGATATACATTATGTAAGACTAAATGACATAAAATGGAAATCAACACAGGCGCCATCACAGTCTCAAATCGCACAGGTGCATATCACAACAAAACAAAGCACATCAGATTAACCATGTTTGATTGTGCATTCCAGTTTCAGTTTCAACGAGGTGTCAAAAGCGTTAGGACTAATCCACCCGTACACGTAAAACATCTGCTAAAAGGGAGCACATGCCCGAACTATATCTATATACATATATATATGTATATATACATACATATGATATAATATACATATATGTATATATATACCCAACACTCTGGTCTGGCCATTGAAAACTAAGCACAGGTTTAGAGAAAACACTGACGTAAAATAAGACAAAACAGATAAAAGTAATAAATGTATAAGTAACTACATAAAAAAAAGTTAGATAAAAGGAAAATGATTTAAATCAGTAATGAAAATGAGCCATATTTAGTGAACTCAAGTCAACCATATACGTACACGTGCATACATACAGATGCGTGCACACGCAGAGACACTCTCACACCTAAGCACGCAAGTGCGCGTGGGCACGTAGGCACGCACACATACACAACTTGACGCGCACGCACCAATGTGCAGCACAGACATCCAGGTCCAGTTTTCCATCGACGCGCATGCAGGTCCCACACTCCGCATACAAACACACACACGAACATGTGTTAACAAGAACACACACACGCGCGCGCGCGCGCGCACACACACACACACACACACAGAATAGCATATACACAATATGACGTTTCACCGATGCACAAAGCGGAATTACTCACGCGGGTTTCATGGTGCTTTTCAGATTTCCGAGTGTCCACCCCAGCCCTTTGAGAGAGCCAGATTGAATTAATTTGTTTTAGTCTTCCTGTAATGGGTTGTATGACTGGGTGTGAAACAAGACTTTTTGTTTGTTTTAGTCTTCCTGTAATGCGTTGCATAACTGGGTGTGAAACAGACTTTTTGTTTTGTTTGTTTTAGTCTTCCTGTAATGGGTTGTATAACTCGGTGTGAAACAGACTTTTTGTTTGTTTTAGTCTTCCTGTAATGCGTTGCATAACTGGGTGTGAAACAGACTTTTTGTTTGTTTTAGTCTTCCTGTAATGGGTTGTATAACTGGGTGTGAAACAGACTTTTTGTTTTGTTTGTTTTAGTCTTCCTGTAATGGGCTGAAAACTGGGTGTGAAACAGACTTTTTGTTTGTTTTAGTCTTCCTGTAATGCGTTGCATAACTGGGTGTGGAACAGACTCTTTGTTTTGTTTGTTTTAGTCTTCCTGTAATGGGTTGTATAACTGGGTGTGAAACAGACTTTTTGTTTGTTTTAGTCTTCCTGTAATGCGTTGCATAACTGGGTGTGAAACAGACTTTGTTTTGTTTGTTTTAGTCTTCCTGTAATGCGTTGCATAACTGGGTGTGAAACAGACTTTTTGTTTGTTTTAGTCTTCCTGTAATGGGTTGTATAACTGGGTGTGAAACATACTTTTTGTTTTGTTTGTTTTAGTCTTCCTGTAATGCGTTGCATAACTGGGTGTGAAACAGACTTTTTGTTTTGTTTGTTTTAGTCTTCCTGTAATGGGTTGTATAACTGGGTGTGAAACAGACTTTTTGTTTGTTTTAGTCTTCCTGTAATGCGTTGCACAACTGGGTGTGAAACAGACTTTGTTTTGTTTGTTTTAGTCTTCCTGTAATGGGTTGTATAACTGGGTGTGAAGCAGACTTTTGGTTTGTTTTAGTCTTCCTGTAATGGGTTGCGCGAAGAGCTGGTTGGTTCAGAGGCACACGTGTGAGGTGTCCAAACCACTTGATCCTCTGTTGTTCCATGTGTTGTTGTACTGGTTTTGTTCCCACCATGTCTCGTATCACCTCATTCCTGATCTTGTCTCTCCTGGTCTTGTTCACTGCTTTTCTCAAGCATTTCATTTCACAGGTGACCAATTTTCTCTCGAGGGCTTTTGTTAAGGATCATTTCTAGCACTGGTATGTGAGCGTTGGTAGGTAAATGGCATTGATGAGTTTCGCCTTGGTGCTCATGGGGATGCTGGGATGTTTCAAGAGAGGGGCGAGTTGGAAGCGGACTGCGTTGGCTTTCTGGCATCTGGTCTCTATTTCTCTAATTTGCCGCTTTCAGTGAAGATGCTGCCCAGGTATTTGAATTCGCTTGCTTGCTTCAACTGGGTTCCATTGATGCTGATGTCCAATTTTTCTGGTCTCCTACTGACGGTCATGACCTCGGTCTAACTGACGCTGATCTTCATGTTGTAGTTCTCGCAGCTTGTGTTGAGCTGGTCTTCGGGCATACACCACCAAATACTCTAGCTGGAGAGCCAGAGGAAGACCAAGACGGCGCTGGAGCGACTCAGTGGCAGACACCCTCAGAGCCCACGAGATGTCTCTCCTCCAGGCCACTCGCCTTGCTGCAGACAGACAACTATATCTCCACGCGACGCCCACCGGTACAAGCGGAAGGAAAAAGTAAAGTAAGTAAGTAAGTAAGTAATGGGTTGCATAACTCAGTGTGAAACAGACTTCTTTCTTTTCAACGGTTTGAAAGGACATGAAGAGGAAAAGAAAAGAAGTCAGTCAGACGAACTCACCCCATGAGTAAAGGAATGCGAAACTTCATGGGGCTGTTGCTCGTTTTGTTTCTTTCTTAGGAGGCGTCAATGCGTTCGGGCAAATCCATACACTCCACGCCACATTTGCTAGGCAGATGCCTGACCGGCAGCATAATCCAACGTACTTATTTAGGTCTTGAGCGCATGCATATATATTTGTATACCTATTGCATTTCTTCCAAAGAATTTTGCCAGAGGACAACACTCATTTCCATGGGTTCTTTTTCAGTCCACTCGATGCTTACTACACAGGGGACTTAGGTTTATCGTGTTATCCGAATGACTTCGACGCTCTGCTTGATATTTTAGTCAAAACTTGGGAGAAAGGGCAAGATAGGGACTGGAACCCAGACCCACACGGACACTGTATTGACAGACAGGCGTCACAACCATTTGACCACCTTCCTCACTGTGTGAGAACGTGTTTTTGTGTTTCACTCTCTTCAAACCCACACCTCTTGGTCCGTCTCCTCCTTTGTGGGTGCTCCTGTCCGAAGGGTCCTGTAATCCAAGGTCAAGTCTTGTGGATTCCCTTGGTTTCTGGGGTCCAACAGGTAGACACTGCACACAGAGGGCTTAGCTAGCTGTGTTCGTGAGTGTCAGGTGGACACGGCCGGTCACATCAGACATGTCTCAATCTATTACACAGAAGAGGAGACGTTTTATCTCGGAATATCTTAAAAACGAAATGCTGACTGCAGAGCTGTTGTATTATTATCGTTCATTTTGATTAGTTCGCTGTTAACGCACCGTTATCAATTGAAACCACAATGCGTCATATTTTCATGTTCGGTCACCTGTATTTTTCGCTGTTCGTGTCTTGTTTTGTGTTTGTTTGCTTTGAGGTATGTGGTTTTCGTTTGGAGTCCGTTCACCTGTTGCTGTACATGTTGTGGTCAGGTTAATTAACCGGTGCTGACAGGTGTTCGTGGCATATCAGCGGAATCATGTGATTCCCTTCGCCGAGGACTGGAGTGACCCAGACATCGTCAGGTATTTTCAAACAAAAACAACAGCAGAAACAAACAAACAACAACAGCAAAACAACAGAAACCAACACACAAACAAGAAAACAACAACAAAAAACAACGAATTCTGACGTTTTGTGCAATGCTGTTACTTTTTTTTCCTTTGGTGTGTGAATTCTTCCTCGTATTTTTTTCACCAGTAAAGCATCGCAGTGCCATGAAGAGGACTATTAGTTTTCATGTCAATGATATGTCATGTGCTGAAAACATTGTACACGTTTACTATTGAAGGGTCATGACATTTCCGGGTTTTTTTTTTTTTTTTTTTTTTTCTTTTTTTTTGTGTGACTTAACTTTTAACTGTTTTTATCTTAAAAAAAAAAATCAACAACACATTTTGGGCAGTTCAGGTCAATGAATGATTTTCAGGTACGCAATACATTGGTGCTTCTGCCAAAGATAAAACAAGGCTCGTTTATGTCAGAAAATGGTTCTCTGACTGTACACTCTGACTCTCTACCCTTAACGCTGAAATTTCTGTGCACTGAATGGCTTAAAAGAAAACAACAAAGATTAACATATGTGCAAGTGTGGCCGAGATGCAACCCTTGAAAGTTTCTTTCCATCTTCACGCTATGCATCAGCATGCTTCTTAGATTGAAACTGATTAACGTGAGAATGATGTATACAGTTAACTCCACTTGGGCATCTGGCTTAGTGGCACTGTTATAACAATTGTACGAAATCATTTCGGGCTAGTTTCTCCTGGTGTGGACAAATAAATAACTGTCATTAGTGACAACCAAGTTAAATCGATCTCTTAGTCAAAGAAGGCTACTCACTTGCGTAGCTTTCGTCGGCGATCCGGCCAGCTTCTTCAGCGCAACTGCTGGGCAGAGAAGTAGCAGGTGTGAGCATCGCCGTGAGCGAACTCACGACAATGCGACTTGACGAGTGAGGAGTGCTGTCATTAGTATTTCTCAGCAAGCGTGGCAAGCAGTCATTGTCGAAACAGTAGACGATGATGTAACCGCATTTCACTATTGCAGTCTGCTTCACAAGGATTGACATGCATGCAAGATTCAAATCATTTTCATATATAGAAGACGAGAAAACGGAGAAGAAAATGGAAAAAAAAAGACTGAATGATAAGAGAATCGGGGTACAGTTGACAGATTTTGATGTCGTTGCTGTTCTTTATTAAACGAAAAGCATGTGCACATTCAGACGGCACGAACAACACGGCACCCATGCTGAAACAGAAAGATGCAGCTCATGACGATTTCGTCTGGTAGTTTGTTTGTTACACTAGTCCGGGTTTAGCATCGACATCTCCACTTAGGGTGATCAGTTTCAGTTTCTCAATGAGGCGTCACTGCGTTCGGACACATCCATATACGCTACACCACATCTGCTAGGCAGATGCCTGAGAGCAGCATAACCCAACGCGCTTGTCAGGCTTTCATTGCATGCATATATATTTGCATTCTTATCACTTTTTACATAATTTTGACAGAGGACAACACTCTCGTTGCCATGGGTTATTTTTCAGTGCACCAAGTGCCTGCTGCACACGGGACCTCGGTTTATCGCCTCATCTGAAAGACTAGACGCTCAGTTTGATTTTCCAGTCCAACTCGGGAGAGAGGGCGAGAGCGGGATTCGAACGCACACCCTCACGGACTCTGTATCGGCAGCTGAGCGTCTTAACCATTCTGTCACCTTCCTCCTCGGGTGAATTGTCGATGGGGATGAGCACCCCGAGAGTGAGGAAGGTGGCTGACTGACACCCACCATGTAGGCAGCCCGGTATGATGGACAACGAAAATAGCCGTTCTCATTTTGGGGTGTTTCTGCCGATAGAAGTAACCAGGGACTCGTCTCGTATGTGTAGAAACCCCCCCCCCCCCCACTCCCCTCTTAAATAACAACAACAACAATAAAAACAAAAAACAAAACCCACAACAATAATAAAAGCAACAACAACGAAAAGACAAAACAAACCCAACCAACCAACCAAACAACCCCCCCCCCAAAAAAAAAAAAACCCACAAAAAAACCCACAAAAATCACCACCACCACCAACACCACCAACAAAAAAAAATTTTATCTTTCAAGGTTTTCCTGTGATCCTTCTTGTTCCAGATTTTTTTGTTTGTTGTTGTTGTTGTTGAAAGTATCACCCGAGTTCATTTCTGACAGTGCGAGGGGATAGAACAATGCGAATCTTTTCTCAGCTTCTGTCCACTTACCTTTCTTTCTGCTACGAAAATAGGATCAGTTCCAGCCTTGCCTGTTCCTTTCTCGTGTCCTTTTTGTTTCCAACGAAAAAAGCGAGTAATCCGATTTTTTTTTCATTCTTTTTTTTTTTTTTTTTTTTTTTTTTTTCATTCTCTTCTGATTACTTTCTTCATTTATTTTGTTTCCTTGGTTTCGCTTTGATTGTTTCTTCCTGCACGCGAAGCCCCGTCCTCAAATGAACTGAAAACAAGATCGAAGAGTCTGGCAGAACACTAAACCTGAATGAACTTGTGTATTGCTTTGTGCGAGTTTGTGTGCACTCGTTTCGTTGATTTATTTCTAGTCTGTTCATCTGAGAAGATGAGTGATAAGAAACTGTAGGGAGAGCTGGACAGTAGTACAAGGTCTTCAGAGAAGAAGCCCCCCTCAGTCAAGTGTTCCGGCCCTTAACTCCTTACACTCTAGGGGGGGCCGGGCCGCACCCAGGTCATGACACCTGGATGCCCCTGTATTGCCGCCTTTTCGTTTTTTCTTTTTTTTTTTTTTTTTCTCTGGTCCTCAGCAGGCTCGAACCCACGCCTCCAAGGTGGTCGCCACTTCATAACTGAGTCACCTTTTCTGGCAGACGTTTTAACCACTGAGCCATCGTACGCCTAGATTGAGTAGGGAATTCCTCCTCGACCAGATCCAGCTGGAGCTCTTTTTCTGATATTAGACTGAAAATAAATGGTATTATTAATACTATTATTACTATTTGTTGGATTATTATCATTTCTATCATGATGATGATGATTGTTATTATTAATTAGAAATCGTAATTTCTGTATCGCAAGGCATGTGTGTGTGTGTGTGTGTGTGTGTGTGTGTGTGTGTACATTGATGTTCTTCAGGTTGAAGAAAAGTCTTTCCACTGAAAGCGATATGACGATATGCGTGTGTGTGTGTGTGTGTGTGTGTGTGTGTGTGTGTGTGTGTGGTGTGTGTGTGTGTGTGTGTGTGTGTGTGTGTGTGTGTGTGTGTGGAGAGAGAGAGAGAGAGAGAGAGAGAGAGAGAGAGAGGGGATGGTGCTAACTCGCACATGTTTGTCTGGGCGAATGCGAAAGAGATTTAGAAAGGGAATGATAAACTCCAAGGAAAAGCATTCAACATCTCTTTCTGTCTGTCTGTCTGTCTCTCTCTCTGAAACACACGTGCACACAGGTCTTGCCGAGAGAAAACGACAGAAAACAGAAGAATCACCACCAAGCAAATTTGTTTATCTTCCTTCGTATCTTTTATTTTGTTTCCCAACTGTGTCTTTAATAAAAACACACGTTTCTGATTTTGAACTTCATCCATGATAATGTAAAACACATACAGTGCACTTATCAAACATGTGGTGTGTGTTTTTTGCTGATCTGCAATACATCTCACTTTGAAAAAGAAAAGAAGATACAATTGAAATCAATCATTACATTGGTGGTCAATACACATTTGAAGGCGGATGGGAAAAAGGGTTGAACATAAAGTAATAGAAATTGCTGGACATGTGGAGCATTCTATGATTTACAGTAAGGGTTATTCTTTGTTTTATGTCTTACTTTACTGGAATAGAAACGAACGATCTTCTGCACGTTAGAGCAAAGCTTAGCAAGTGTATGACAAGTTGCACAAAGCACATTTTTCATAATTGAAAAGAAAAGCGAAAAAAACATCCTTCCATATCTAACTCCGCTATGACGGGCTTGATTGTTATTGAAACAAAAGTAATCTTAACGATACCGCTCGTCAGTCAGCCATAATTATCCTCACTTTTTCCATTTACATGATGTAAGTTTAGTTCCATTAATTTTGTACTGCAATATTCTCACGCCTTCACACAGTTAACGAGCACAATCGTCATGACAGTTATGGTCACAGCGATATGTAAAAATGGACAAAACGTCAATTCTAAAGACGGTCATCGTAGGAATGTAAGTATACCTACCACAAAGCGTGAACACAGTAGCATGCCACCTTGTCTGAACCCGAACTTGCTGTTCTCCAACCCAAAACCAGAACGTTCAGCTTTTAGCAGCGCGATTTACCTGGGTGTTCATAGCTTTTCGATTTAGTTGATTACTCGTTTAGCTATCAACAAGGTCGGTAAGAAAGAACTAAAGACAACAAAATGAAGTGCATCTTTCTTCATCTTTGTTCTTTTTTTCTTCTCATCATTTTTGTCAGTCCAACATAAAACCCACTCGAAAAATCCACTGACAACAGCAATGATAACAACAACATTAGCAGAAAGAACAATGATAAATGAATTGATTAAATAAAACAGTGATAACAACAACATTAGCAGAAAGAACAATGACAAATGAATTGATTAAATAAAACATCTTTAAAAGAAACGAAAACAAAACAAAACAAAACAAAAAACCCCAGTCCAAATTAGCTGTTGATTGATTTAGTGTGATGTTCCTTTATCGAGAACAGAGGTCAGGCAGTCAGGAATCCCTCTCCCCTTCCGTACCAAACTGTGCCCCCTCAGTGTGAGGAAAGGATTTTTGAATTTAATTGTCAGTAACATGTTGTTTTATTTATTGTGCTCATATTATTCGCTCACTTATTTGTCCCGTTTGCGTTATTTCACCATACCTTTTACACCACCTGTATGATTCAGCGGAGTGGGGGATCCATATTTCCACATTTAATGGACATTTTCAGTCAGCCTGCGCTGCAAGCGTATCATGGAAGAAAATGGTATTCAGCGTATTTTGTTAGTGATCCTTTATATGGTTTAGGTCAGCAGTGGGATCAAGCGTTACAAAATCAGGTAACTGTTTTCCCCCCTATGAAAATGACTGCAAGAGTTCATCTTTATTCAGAATACAACTGCTGGCAAGATGGCAATTATTTGGAAGCTCTCTCTCTCTCTACACGTCCTCCTTGAAATTAAGCTATGTGGACACGACAGGAGGCTCTGAGTGTGCTTGAGCATGTGTGTGTCAGTGAGCATGAGAAACAGAGAGAGAGCGAGAGGGAGAGTTGGGGGGTGGGGTGTGGGGTGGTGGGGGTGGTGGTGGTGGTGGTGGTGGTGGCATGAGACTTGGTGCACGTGGAGGTGTAACGAAGTGAACCAGTTACATCATGTCTGCTCCAAATAGTATTTACAAATAGGCTCCAGTATCCAAGAAAACAGATAATCAAAAAATGTAATAGCACAACACACGTGACCCTTGAACATTTGGCGACAAAACCCTCCCCAAAAAAGCAACAAAAAACAAACAAAATGAAAAAGAAACCCAAAACAAACCAAACAAGAACCCCCCCCCCAAAAAAAAAAACAAAAAAACCAACAACGAAAAACCCAACAACTTGGCAATGTATTCCAACACAGATTGATCAACTTTCCCGATACATTTTCAAACAAAGTGTGACCGAACTTGCACCACAGACACCAGTGCATTTTGTAATTTTGAATTGAAATGCATTGCTTTACATAAAGTGTTTGCACAAAAAAGAACCAAGTACAGCTAGGAATGGGAATGTGCTATGGCAGATATAATAATATCTGTTCCGATGTCAACAGAATCACTCTTCTCTTCCTCTCTATGCACCCCGCAGATCGCTTGGGTTTAAACATTTTTTTTACACTGTATAGTCATCAACCACCACAACAAATACCTCCCCTCCCCCCCGATCTCTCCCTCTCTCTCCCTCTCTTATCTATTCTCAAAGAAAAAGTGGCGTCTTTCCAGTAGCTTTTGCACATTGCGAAATACTGTTGACAGTGAAAATAGCAGACACACAAATCGATTCACAATCAGATGCAATCAGAAATTAGCGGCATTTATTTTTTTTTGAACTAACAACCCCCTCTCTCACCCCCCCCCACCCCTCCACAAGAATGGATATAAGAAAACCGAAGAAAAGGTAGATGGAAGAAAAATAATACGCAAACAAAAATTTACTTCGCGATCTTTTCCCACAGAGCGTTAAAACGAATGTAAACAATCACTTGAGTGGTGAGATCGGAAAGGGAAGACGCAAAGAGGAAAACAAGGAAAATTGAACATATTTCTTCCTTCCTTTCTTTCTTCCTTTCTTTCTTTCTCCTTCTTCAATACGACATAGAAAGAACACAATTCAGTAAATCCAGAAGAACTGTATCGTAAAGCTGAACCATGATTCAAGCTGACTGCATGCGCAAAATGTGTACTATTTTGTGTGACCGAACCTGAAGTGTACAAACACAAACACAAACACACACGCACGCACACGGAGAGAGCTCTCATTCACACGCCAGCATCCCCATTCTCTGGCACAATTCTGATCACAGACACAAAAAAAGTCGATAAAAAGCATTTCAAAACCAAAACGAACAAGTGCGCTGAAGCAAGTCAACGAACTGAAGTCAATACAGACGCAGTTTCAGAAGAAAACAGTGGCTTGTGGTTTTCTGATCGCATTCAAAGACTCAGCATTTATTAAGTTGTTTGGTGAAGAGGCCTTAAAACAGCTATTGCAGAGGACTAAAAATTCCAAGTCGACGTTTTTTTGTTTCTGTTTTTTTTTTTTTTATAAACTGAACATGATTCATCGATGTTCTTCCAGTTTCCCCGTACGATATAGCTGCGTCCATAACGACAACTTGTACCTCAGGCAGCATGGCGGATTCAGATGACGAAGGAAGTTCCGTTTTTAGCTTTTTCTGTTGTTGCTGTTGATTGATTGGTTTCTTCAGACGAAGCGCGGTCGTCCAGCGCATTTGAGCGCCATCTGTTTCCGCTGACGTCATGGCAGCGCATCGTTCTCTCTTTGCAACGTCCTCTGCAACAAAGTGAAAGAGAGAGAGAGATGACGGTACATTCAAATGTCATCTATATCAGCTCTCACACCTAATAAATTTACGTGTACAACGCGTTCTGCTAACATGAGATGTGCATTTCTGGAGGTGATCCCAGGTTTACGGCCTTACCTCGCATTGTTAAAGGGGTGGAGAGAGAGAGAGAGAGAGAGAGAGAGAGAGAGAGAGAGTGTGTGTGTGTGTGTGTGTGTGTGTGTGTGTGTGTGTGTGTGTGTGTGTGTGTGTGTGTGTGTGTGTGTGTGTGTGTGTGTGAGCTGGAATACTTGCAATTCAGATTCATTATTCCAGTAACTACCTCCTAAAGCACGAAAAAGACTGGCAGAAAAAAACAACAATTAAAAACAAACAAACAAAAAACAACAACAAAAAACAAACAAAACAACAACAACAGAAAAGACTATTCTTAGCCTGACATTGCACACTTTACACTTCTCCCTATTTGCCAGACGGTGTTTTGTAGCAGAAAAATAACACCACGCTTATTTCCTTTTTTTTTCTTTTTCCCCCCCCTTTTTGCAAAGATTGGAAGAAGGGATAAAATGGCCGTTTTGCCAACGAGAATTGTATTTTACACATCTACACCTCCCTTCATCTCTCTGGCTCAGTATGACTGTAGGTAGGTATACTTTTCTCCTGACACTGAATCGTCGTTTTCCCTGGACATGAGAAAGAAACACTCAGCAGAAATAGGGAAGAACGAGAGAAGATTGAAAAAAAAAAAAGAAAAGAAAAGAAAATTGAGATCTGGGGATGTGTATGAATACATAAAGGAAACCACCACTGTTGATGAAGTAAAACACGACTGATAGTAAAGTGGCTGCGGGCTGTCTGCTCAATATGCTTGAAAGAGACAGACAGATGCGCGAGCGGAGCACGCACCTGCACCTACACCCACCCACCCACGCACCCAAGCACACACACACACACACACAGACACAAAACTGTGGAGAAGAGAAAGAGACAGGGACCAGAGAGGGAGAGACAGAGACAAAGAAACAAGAGAGAGAGACAGAGGCAGAGACACACACACACACACACACAGACAGAGACAAAGACAGAGGGACACACAGAGACAGAGAAACAGAGAGGCAGAGACAAAGAAACAGAGAAAAAACAGAGAAAGGGATAGAGAGACAGACAGACAGACAAACCGAGAGAGAGAGAGAGAGAGAGGGACAGAGATACAGAGACAGAGAGAGACAGAGAAACACAGTGCGAGACAAGAGAGAGACAAGAGAGAAACACAGAAGAGAGACAAAACCTACACAGACACAAGAGACAGAGAGACAAAAGAAACAGAGACAAAGAGACACGAACACAAGAGCCCGGAGCCTCACCAAGGTCCTTAGCAAAGCTGACAGACGACTGACGGACGGGGAGGGAGGAGGAGGAGGAGGGGCCAGCCCGTTATACTCGGCCAGGTCTCCGTCATAGGACGAGGAGTCCAGGTGGTCTTCCGCAGACTGGTCCTCGGGAACGACGTCCTCGCGGCTGTCCAGTGAAGGAGCGAACAGCGGGCTGTTCCGCATCAGAAGCTGCCTCAGGATACTGGGGGCTGGGGCCACGTCCATGGAAGGATCGGACCTCTTGCCGTTACCTGCAAGATCGTTAGTAGTTGTTTTATTATTATTATTTTTGTGTGTGTTCTTCTTCTTCTTCCTCTTCTTCTTCTTCTTCTTCTTCTTCTTCTTCTTCTTCTTCTTCTTTGTTCGTGGGCTGCTGCAACTCCCACGTTCACTCGTATGTGCATGAGTGGACTTTTACATGCATGACCTTTTTTTTTTTTTAACCCTGCCATGTACTGAGGCAGCCGTTCTCTGTTTTCGGGGATACTTTTTTGTTTTTTTAGTTCAGTTTCAGATTCTCAAG
>NC_134881.1:15541250-15578750 GCF_041734735.1 Babylonia areolata
GGGGAGACCCTCCCTTCGGGGGTGAAGAACAGAAAGGAGGAATCTGTGCTGTGCAGACTGCGTACGGGGCACACTTTTTTTTTACTCATTCTTACTTGTTGAAGGGGGAGGAGGCCCCTCGATGCGTTCCCTGTGACGAGCCTCTCACCGTGAAACACGTGCTCCTTGACTGTTGGGATCTGCATGACGTTAGACGCAGACATTACACGGCGGTTTCTTTGAAGACTTTGTTTCGTGATGTCCCTCCGTGGGCGCTGATGGACTTCTTAAAAGAAGTGAACCTTTTTAACCAGATTTGAAGGTTTTAAACTATGGAAGTTTTTTTTTAACTTTGGAGTGGAAAGTTTGAAGTGGTGACTCGTTTTAATTGGTTGTTTTTTTTAGCCTTGTAGCAGTAATTGACGCGGCGATAGCCTTGAGATGGCCTTAGTGGTCGGCGAGGCTCTAAGCACCATAATTTCATTTCATTTTTTGTTGGTGTTGTTGTTGTTGGACTTGTTTTGGATGTTTTTGTTGTTGCTATTGGAGTTGTTGTTGTTGTTTCTGGATTTTGTGTTGTCATTGGGCTTCTTGTTGTTGTTATTGGACTTATATGTGTTGTTTTCATTGTAGCTATTGGACTTGTTGTTTTTATTGGACTTTGTGTTGTTGTTATTGGATTTTTTCAGAAGAGAGGTATGTGTTTGTTGTTACTGGATTTGTTGTGATTATTGGGCTGTTTTGTTGTTATTCGGTTTGTTGTTGTTGTTGTTGTTGTTATCGGGTTTTTGTTGTTTTTGCTATTGGACATTTTGTTGCTGTTGTAACTGGATATTTTGTATAGGACTTTTTGTTTGTTGTTGTTGTTGCAGGACTTTTTGTTGCTGTTATAGGGCTTTTTGTTGTTGTTGTTGCAGGACTTTTTGTTGCTGTTATAAGACTTTCTGTTGTTGTTGTAGGACTTTTTGTTGCTGCTGTTGGACGTTGTTGTTATAGGACTTTGTTGTTGTTGTTATTGTTGACTTTTTGTTGTTGTTATAGGACTTTTGTTGTAGGACTTTTTGTTGTTATTGTAGGACTTTTTGTTTTTGTTGTTGTAGGACTTTTTGTTGTTGTTGTAGGACTTTTTGTTGTTGTTGTAGGACTTTTTGTTGTTGCTGTTGTTGTTGTAGGACTTTTTGTTGTTGTTATAGAACTTTTTGTTTTGACATTTTGTTACTGTTGTAGGACTTTTTGTTGTTGTTGTTGTTGTAGGACCTTTTGTAATTATAGGACTTTGTTGTCACAAACACACCCCTCATCCTCTCCTACCTTAGTCCATACCCCCCCCCCCCACCCCACACCCCCCTTCTTCTTTCCCCTACTTCAGTCGAAGTTTCTTCTTCTTTTGATAACTTTTAGAGATATACTTCAGAGAAAGACTTTTGCAGGCATGTCTGCCTGATCGATCGCACTGGCAGATCGAGGGCCTGGTCTCACGGTAAATTACATCTTTATATATATTATTTTTTCTTCAAATCATTTTAAATGTATCGTTTGGTACATCGACGAACACAAATAAATGGGTTATGAGTGAGTAGAACTTTACTGTTTTTAACGATAGCATAGAAACGTTTGTGGATATATGATTTTCTTAATACTGTTTTTAATGTTTCCTGTTTGAAACTATGTTTTAGTTGTTTTTAAATCGGTCTTTTTGATAAAGACGGAAAAGCGCAAACAAAACAAAACAAAACAAAAAAACAAACCAACCCAGCTATTGCTGGACAAACACTGTTGTCCACGGCTATTGCTGGACAAACAAACACCGCAGTCAACAGCCATTGCTGGACAAACACGGCAGTTTATCTTCCTCATCAAACAAGCGGCTGAAACCTTCCAGCCATGTTTCGTTTCAACGGCGGAGAGCTCCGTGTGTGTGTATATGTGTGTGTGTGCGTGTGTGTGGAGGGGGGGAGGGGGGGTGGGGGGTGGAGGGGGTGTGTGTGTGGAGTGGGTAGAGCGAGCCTGCGCAAGAGAATGTGTAAAATGTCTTCTCACGTCCTCCAGAAGCGAGAAAAGGGGGAGAGCAAACAGTCTTAGCTGGACCTCATCAGCTGCAGGAAGCCGCTGTCCTGTTGGAGTTCAGCTCAGCGGCTTTTTCCCCAGCATGCCGGCAGCGGTGGAAGAGTGCTCTCCCCCTCCCCCCCCCCGTTCCCTCCCCCCCCTTACCCCTTGCATTCCATGTCCATGTCCATCTGGCCACGTCAACTCTTCCCCCCCCCCCCCCCCATCGACCATCGACCATGGAAGCCAGGTCTGTTTGATCAGTTCATTGCCAGTCTTTGAACAGCTGAAAGGACTGCTGTGGTGAAAAGATTACTTTTGACCTTATTTTTTTTGAATGGCGACTTCGTTCACGTTGATTGTGACCAGCCACACACAGCCTCTTGTGTCTCCTCTCCGTTGTCTTTGTCACCGTGTCTGAACATTATTTGCGCGGGTGTATGAGCGCTTTTTATTTTATTATTAATTATTTTCAGTTGTTGTTGTCATTCTGTTTTTGACTGATTGGTACAGTTTGACATAAGGTTGCATCACTGTTAGTTGTAAATTTCAGAACTGTTAGTTGTAAACTTCAGAACTTAGTTGTAAATTTCAGAACTGTTAGTTGTAAACTTCAGAACTGTTAGTTGTAAATTTCAGAACTGTTAGTTGTAAATTTCAGCACTGTTAGTTGTAAATTTCAGAACTGTTAGTTGTAAATTTCAGCACTGTTAGTTGTAAATTTCAGCATTGTTAGTTGTAAATTTCAGTTCTAAATTTCAGCACTGTTAGTTGTAAATTTCAGTTCTAAATTTCAGCACTGTTAGTTGTAAATTTCAGATGTAAATTTCAGCACTGTTAGTTGTAAATTTCAGTTCTAAATTTCAGCACTGTTAGTTGTAAATTTCAGCACTGTTAGTTGCAAATTTCAGTTGTAAAATTCAGCACTGTTAGTTGTAAATTTCAGCACTGTTAGATGTAAATTTCAGCACTGTTAGATGTAAATTTCAGCACTGTTAGTTGCAAACAATCTGTATGAGCGCTTTTATTGTCATCATGTTTGACTGACTGGAACAGTTTGACACAAGCTTGCAGCAACGTTAATTGTAAATTGCAGCACTGTCGGTTGTTCAGTAATTACGGCATTGTTAATTGTAAATTGCAGCACTGTTAGTTGTACACAATCAATGACCATTAATTTTTTCTTCTCTCTACAGTGATCTTTCTATACTTTTCTTGGTTGAAGGTGACGTTCAGGAAGGAGATCTGCGTTTACGATAAAGGGAAAAATTATGTGGCCTGATTTTATTTTTGTCATATGCTATCTCACTGTAAAACTTCCAGCAGACACCTCCTTTCTCCACTCACCATCCCAAGGAAAAAATGAGAGAGAGAAAAAAAAAACCCAGAAAAGAAAAGAATGTATCCATTCATACATATGCATTGGTGACTTGCCAGAGGCGATCTGTGATTTATAGAAACGAATGAACTGCACTCACAACCCGGAAATGCTTGCTGAAATATTAGTTTTACTCTCTCTCTCTCTCTCTCTCTCTCTCTCTTTCCCTCCGGCTTGTTCGCTTTCACACACAAACACACACACACACACACACACACACAGAGGCACGTGCACCCACACATTTGAGCAGAGAGAGAGAGGGGGGGGAGAGAGAGACAGAGAGAGAGACAGAGAGAGATACAGAGATAGATACAGACAGACAGAGACAGAGACTGAGATCGCATCTTAAATACAACTTCAAGAAATGAATTAGGCGAACTTAGCATTTTCCTCCATTCGTCCAAGACAGGAGCGAGAGAATTTGAGCGGAGGGGGGTGGGGGTGGGGTGGGGAGAGTGAGTGGGGGGTGGGGGGGTGGGGGGGGGGGGTGGAGACAGACAGCGGATGAGGTGAGTCCTGTGCAAAGAGAGAGAGGCCTGGAGGCGTGTGTGGGGGAGCGTACAGGAGAGGGACAATCCACAGCCTTCATTTTAAAAACACGACCAACTTGGAATGGCCGCTATACTACGCTGTCAATTAGGACGTCCTTGGGGAAAAGCAACGTTTGGTGCGCCTGCCGCCGCATTGAGTGTGGTAAAGCTTGATGTTGAATCAGAGGCGTGTGTGGTAGGCGCATGCGTGCACACACACACACACACACACACACACACACACACACACGCACACACACTTCTCCCTCTTTCACTCTCACTCTCTCAAAAGCAAACGCACACACACACACTCATACACACACAGAGAGATACACACACACACACACACACACGCACACACACACAGAGTACACACACACACACACACACACACACACACACACACACACACACACACACACACACACACAGAGTTCACTGAAAAGCACGCCCACCCACTTCAACCATCGTTAAGATCAGACTCAAAATTTCACATAATCTCTTCCGTCCTTCTTCCTCCCCCATCTAGTCCCCCCCCCACCCCACCCCTAACGCCCCCGAACCCCATTCCTCCTTCCTCCCCCCCCCCACACACACCCACACACTCCCCGTGCCACTCCCACGACCCTTTCCCTAACTCTCTCCTTGGAGAAGAGGAGAGGGGGGTGGGGGAAAGAAAACCCCCCACGTTTCCAGAGAGTTAATCCGGCCTTGCTGGCTTGCATGGTAGGCCGGAGGATGAAGGCGCAAGTAAATTGCATTTTTGATCAGGTCCTTCACACTGCACAACAACATCCTGACCTTCATGCAGCAAAGTGTTTTCCTAGCCCCCCCTCCCCCCACCCTCCCACGCCCACCCCCACCGCATCCCCCGCCCACCCCACGCCCTCCACACAGACACAACCCTCCTTTCTTTCTGGAACCTATGCCTTGTCGTTGTTAGCCATGTCCCCTTGTGCAGAATGCACTTAACGCACGTTGAAGAACCCATGGCAACAAAGGGGTTATCCCGAGCAAACGTTTTGTAGAAAAATCCACTTCGATAGGAGAAACAAATAAAACTGTAGGCAGAAAAAACCCCTCCAACAAAAACAAACAAACAAACAAAAAAAACAAAAACAAAAACAAACAAAACAAACAAAAAAAAAACGCACAAAAAGGTGGGTGGCGCTCTCGGTGTAACGACGCGCTGTTCCTGGGGAAAACAGCCCGAAATCCACACAAAGAAATCTTTTGTCACAAAAAATAGTACTGTTATTCTGGCTATCCCCCCCTCCCCCCGAAACAGCCTCCCAATCCTAGCTATCCCCTCCAGTTAGCTGTTCCCAATGCTGGCTATCCCCTCCAGTTAGCTGTTCCCAATGCTGGCTATCCCCTTCAGTTAGCTGTTCCCAATGCTGGCTATCCCCTTCAGTTAGCTGTTCCCAATGCTGGCTATCCCCTTCAGTTAGCTGTTCCCAATGCTGTCTACCCCCCTTCAGTTAGCTGTTCCCAATGCTGTCTACCCCCCTTCAGTTAGCTGTTCCCAATGCTGGCTATCCCCTTCAATTAGCTGTTCCCAATGCTGTCTACCCCCCTTCAGTTAGCTGTTCCCAATGCTGGCTATCCCCTTCAGTTAGCTGTTCCCAATGCTGTCTACCCCCCTTCAGTTAGCTGTTCCCAATGCTGTCTACCCCCCTTCAGTTAGCTGTTCCCAATGCTGTCTACCCCCCTTCAGCTAGCTGTTCCCAATCTGGCTATCCCCCTTCAGTTAGCTGTTCCCAATGCTGGCTATCCTCTTCCCCCCTGCTTAACTGGCTCTCTGTCTCTGCATGTCCCTTGTCTCTGTCTTTTGTCTTACTCTCTGCCAGTATCTACGTATCTTTCATCACATAAACATACACACACACACACACACACACACACACACACACGCACGCACGCACGCACGCACGCACGCACGCACACACACACACACACCACATTGTATCCCATTCGACTATGAATGCAAACTTTTTTTTTGCTGTTAAAAAAAACAAGAAATAAACAGACAAAAAACACAACAACGAAACTGGGTTGTATCGGTAATGTTCGACCACAGGTACACCGAGAATGTCAACAGACTGTGGTCGTCGATCGTTCTCCATCTTGGTGCCAGAGTTTGCATGATAACTGTGAAGAAAAAAAACGCCCCCCTCACCCCCACACTCCTTGCCCCCCACCTCCACTCCTACCCTTGCAACTACGAGATGGTTCTGTACAATAATTCCTTCCCTAAATCCCACCTCTCTGTCTGTCTGTCTGTCTGTCGTCCCCTCTCTGAAGGAGATAGCTAGGATTGGGAACAGCTAACTGAAGGGGATAGCCAGGATTGGGAAAAGCTAACTGAAGGGGATAGCCAGGATTGGGAACAGCTAACTGAAGGGGATAGCCAGGATTGGGAACAGCTAACTGAAGGGGATAGCCAGGATTGGGAACAGCTAACTGAAGGGGATAGCCAGGATTGGGAACAGCTAACTGAAGGGGATAGCCAGGATTGGGAACAGCTAACTGAAAGGGATAGCCAGGATTGGGAACAGCTAACGGAGGCGGATAGCCAGCATTGGGAACAGCTAACTGAAGGGGATAGCCAGCATTGGGAACAGCTAACTGAAAGGGATAGCCAGGATTGGGAACAGCTAACGGAGGCGGATAGCCAGCATTGGGAACAGCTAACTGAAAGGGATAGCCAGGATTAGGAACAGCTAACGGAAGGGGATAGCCATGATTGGGTTGATACGAGTGGTTGTGTGTGTGTGTGTGTGTGTGTGTGTGTGTGTGTGTGTGAGAGAGAGAGAGAGAGAGAGAGAGAGAGAGAGAGAGAGAGAGAGAGAGGTAATAATAATAATATAATTTGTTCTTTCCGACTCTAAGCCACACCTTAATTCGATCTCAATTCTTCGCTTCTACATTACAGTTCAACATCTCCAGCAGTTAAAACCGTTTTTATTAAAAGCGCGTGGATGGAACGTTGACGAGAGCAGACTGTTTTCACGAAACCCGAGTGATATGTTCTCACGGATGGTCTAAAAGCCAAGCTGCCTGGACCAGCTTTCTGCACACAGGAACGCTCGGTGAGAGACAATCTGCTCAGGCATAACCATTCAGTAACTAGTTTATTCTGTGCCACGGCCTCGGTGTGTCAGAGACATCATCATTATGGCTACTGACTGGCTGTTTCCCCCGTAACATTTCTTTTGACCTCGAACTGTTCCTGTGGACGTTAATTTAGTTTAACTGATTGTGCGAGGAATTGGAGGAGGCTGTGTTGCCAAAATGTCTGGAGCCATCACGGTTTACTAGACGACAGGATATATATATATATATATATATATATATATATAGAGAGAGAGAGAGAGAGAGAGAGAGAGAGAGAGAGAGAGAGAGAGAGACACACACACACACACAGATAGTTTGATAGATGATTGTGATCATCACTGAAGTGGCGCAAGTGAAAATATGATTTACATCTTCATCACCCAAGCATATCTTTCACTGCCAACGATATAACATCACAAACACACACACACATATGCACACACACAAACACGACACACACACACACACACACACACACACACACACACACAACCACACACCAACACTTCAGGAAAACATTTCGCAAAATTTCAGTGTTCTCAAATATTCGATAACACGACTACTCACTCCACCCTCCCCACCCAGCCACTCACACTAACAATTAACATGCCCCCTCCCCCCACCCACCCCCACCCCATACCCCCCACATCAATCAATCAAGTAATGACAAATTGAAAACTTACCGCCCCAGCATGCATGTATGGCCCACCTTCCGGTGCACTTCCCTGCACACACACACAAAACACCAACGAAATCATAATTATGTGTTCTCAGTAGCTTAAAAAACCCCCACAAAAAACCCACAAAAAACCTACCACCACCACCACCACCACAACAAAAACAACAACAAACAAACCAAAAAACAACCCCCCCCCCCCCGAAAAAAAAACACAACAAAACAAAAAAAACCCAAACAAACAAACAAACAACAAAAATAAAACACAATAAAAATTCATTTGTTTATTGCTGACGTGGGATTTACACAAGAAGATGACAGTTTCAGTTTCAGCTTCAGCTTCAGTTTTTCAACGAGGCGTCACAGCGTTCGGACAAAGCCTTATACGCTACACCACATCACCTGCTAGGCAGATGCCTGACCAACAGCATAACCCATCGCGCTTAGTCAGGCCTTGAGCGCATGCTCATAGATTTGTGTACCTATCAGAGTGGATTTCTTTCTTTTTTTCTTTTTTTTATACATAATTTTGCCAGAGGACAATACTATCGTTGCCATGGGTTCTTTTCCAGAGCGCCAAGTGCCTGATGCACACGGGACCTCGGTTTATCGTCTCATCTGAAAGACTAGACGCTCAGTTGGATTTTCCACACTAGGGATAAAGGGCGAGAGGGGGACGACACACACCCTCACAGACTCTCCTTCCAGGACAGAAGTGGACTGGACAGCATTAAAGGCAAGAGGATCAGTTTCTCATGTTGAACTTTTCACGTTCTGATCATGTGGAGTGATGGCCTAGAAGTAACGCGTCCGCCTAGGAAGCGAGAGAATCTGAGCGCGCTGGTTCGAATCACGGCTCAGCCGCCGATATTTTCTCCCCCTCCACTAGACAGACCTTGAGTGGTGGTCTGGACGCTAGTCATTCGGATGAGACGATAAACCGAGGTCCCGTGTGCAGCATGCACTTAGCGCACGTAAAAGAACCCACGGCGACAAAAGGATTGTTCCTGGCAAAATTCTGGAACAAAGGTTGGAACAAAGCTGCATTTGGTTCTGTTTTTGTTTTAAATTTTGGAACTCAGAAACGTTTGCCTGAAGGTAAGAGTTGATAATACATTGCATGCGTATGGCTGCTGTCGCTTGAAATGCATCTGGCTTTCTGTCGTACTCTGACATTGTACAATCTCTCTCTCTCTCTCCGTCTCTCCCCTGTCCCCTTTCTACCTGCTCATTTGATTCTTCCCCGTACTCACAGGATTCCTTTCTGCACCCCCCCGTCCTCCTAACCCTTCCTATCTCTCTTTCACCACCTTACTCCAGCCCTCTTTGTCCTTCCCTTATCCCCCCGCCCGCCCCCCTCTCTCTCTCTGTTTCTTGTCTGTCTGTTTTTTTTCTCTCTCTGTGTTTGTCTGTCTGTCTCTCTGTTTTTTGTCTGTCTCTCTGTCTGTCTGTCTCTCTCTGTTTTATGTGTGTGTGTGTGTGTGTGTGTGTGTGTGTGTGTGTGTGTGTGTGTGTGTGTGTGTCTGTTTCTTATCTGTCTGTCTCTCTCTGTTTCTTCTCTGTCTCTCTCTGTTTCTTATCTGTCTGTCTGTCTGTCTGTCTCTCTCTCTGTTTCTTGTCTGTCTATCTCTCTCTCTCTCCGTTTCTTGTCTCTCTCTCTGTTTCTTCTCTCTCTCTCTCTCTCTCTGTTTCCTGTCTCTCTCTCTCTCTGTCTCTCTCTCTGTTTCTTGTCTGTCTGTCTGTCTCTCTCTGTCTCTCTCTCTCTGTGTTTCTTACTGTCTGTCTGTCTCTGTTTCTTCTCTCTCTCTCTCTGTGTCTCTCTGTGTCTCTATCTCTCTCTCTCTGTTTTTGTCTCCCTCTGGCTCAGTCTGTCTGTCTGTCTGCCTGCAACCCCCTCCTTCTCTCTCGATGGATTATTCCCCCCCCCCACCCCCCCGTAGCCCCCTCCCCACCAACTTCCTTCTTTTTCTTTTTCGATCTAATACTTTGGGTTTTTTTCTTATGCTTGATAATATTATTTGCGTTTTTGTGCGTGTTTTGGGTTTTTTTATGTCCAGGGCTGGGTGGAAAAAAGCATTGTACTTGCTTATCTCATTACCCTGGTGAAATAAAATTTCGTTTCGTTTCGTTTCGTTTCTTTCTCTGTGCCACTCTTGTGCGTGCTCACGCGCACGCGTGCGTGTTCTTCAATTTTACGTTCACTCACATTGTTTCATTCTGGAGGAATAGAATTCGTGTGTTCAGAAGCTATAACGTAGTCGAAGGCAGGTTGCAAAATTAGAGGAAGAAAAAATGAAGCGAATGACCAACTAGACTGTGAAACAAAAGTTGAAAAAATTCCCAACAATAGCAAAACATTTTCAGCAGTCTTTTTAAACGATTTTTATGAAAAGCTAGCTATAGAAATGTTTTGAAACCTTGTATTCAAAAACTCAAAAAGTAGTATACGTGTTTGAAAGTTTTCCTTCACAGCAGTATGTGTGTGTGTGTGTGTGTGTGTGTGTGTGTGTGTGTGTGTGTGTGTGGAGTGGTTGAGGGAGCGGCGTGTGTGTGTGTGTGTGTGTCTGTGTCTGTGTGTGTGTGGAGGGGTTGGGGGAGCGGCGTGTGTGAGCGTGTGTGTGTGTGTGTGTGTGTGTTGGGGCAGTAGACGATGGTACCGGCATATTGTTCACACTACAAGTAATGAATACCTGCTGTCTGAATGGCTGTCTTCCCCGGGGACTTCACGCTTCGATCACCTTGCACACACAGTTTCATTTCAGCGTGCTCAACACAGTGAGTCATCTCACTTTCGTCCCTGATAATAATCTCTGCGCTGAAATCAGCAATGTAAGGCTAAACTCCCCCCCCCCACCCCCCATACCCCTCATTACCTCCTCCCTTCCCCCTCCCCTCCTCCCACACACACTTCATTTAACGTTGGAAAAGAAAACAGCCTGCCAATTAACTTAACGGTGGAAACAAAGTCCCGTGCGTAAGCAAACACATTTGTCATTGCCAAAAACGAGCTTTTGACGGATTTTTCCCGCCTGAAATGCAACCGCTTTCAGATAAGTATTTTTCGTTGACCTGATTTTTCCATTATATGTATATGTACATGTATATGTATTTCTTTTTATCACAACAGATTTCCCTGTGTGAAATTCGGGCTGCTCTCTCCGGGGAGAGCGCGTCGCTATACTTCAGCGCCACCCATTTTTTGTATTTTTTTCCTGCATGCAGTTGTTTTTTTTTTTTTGTTCCTATCGAAGTGGATTTTTCTACAGAATTTTGCCAGGAACAACCCTTTTGTTGTCGTGGGTTCTTTTACGTGCGCTAAGTGCATGCTGCACGCGGGACCTCGGTTTATCGTCTCATCCGAATGACTAGCGTCCAGGCCACCACTCAAGGTCTAGTGGAGGGGGAGAAAATATCGGCGGCTGAGCCGTGATTCGAACCACCGCGCTCAGATTCTCTCGCTTCCTATGCGGACGCGTTACCTCTAGGCCATCACTCCACATCTCGGGCAGCATTCTTATGAAGGCACTCATAGCAGGCCAGCTTTCAGTTCAGTCGTTCCCAAGTCATTATGCTGCGGTTTAAATGTCAGTAGTTCTCCAGGAGACTGCATGGAGAGGTCAAAGGTGATACTCTGCATCATTGAGGAGTCACTTGCCAGTGTTCAGTTGACGTCTTGTGCACCTTCCGACGTGCAGACATTTAACAATAGCCGAATGGTTAAAGCGTTGGACTTTCAGTCTGAGGGTTCCGGGTTCGAATCTCGGTGACGGCGCCTGGTGGGTAAAAGGTGGAGATTTTTCCGATTTCCCAGGTCAACATATGTGCACACCCGCTAGTGCCTGAACCCCCTTCATGTGTATACGCACGCAGATGATCATACTCACGTTAAAGATCCTGTAATCCATGTCAGCGTTCGGTGGGTTATGGCTACAAGAACATACCCAGCATGCACGCGTACATCCCCGAAAACGGATTATGGCTGCCTACATGACAGGGTAAACAAAACGGTCGTACACGTAAAATGTTACATCTGTCTGAGTGTGTATGTGTGCGTGCCTGAAATCTAACTGACAGACACAGGAAATGAATGATGAGCGCCCAGTGGCAGCCGTCAGTCGGCTCTACCCAGGTAGGCAGCCCGTTGTGCAAATGACCCCGTGTTTATAAAACGCTTAGAGCTTGGTCTGCGACCGAGGATAGGCACTTTTTAAGTATACATATCAATCAATCAAAAAAAAAACAACCCCAAAAAACAAACAAACAAACAAACAAAAAACCCCAACAAAAAAAACAAAACAACAACAAAACAACAACTTGAACTCTGACTGCCATGGAATTGGGGATTATTCTGTCGAAAAAGTGATGACGTTCTTCTTGAAACCCACGGGAACAAAGGGGTTGTTCCTGGCAAAATTCTATAAAAAGAAAAAATCCACTTCGATAGGAAAAAACAAAAACAAACAAAACTGCACGCAGGGAAAAAAAACAAAAAAACCCAACCAACCAACAAAAAAAAAAAAAAAAAAAAAAAAGAAGAAAAAAAGAATGGGTGGCGCTGTAGTTTAGCGACGCGCTCTCCCTGGGGACAGCAGCCCAAATTTCACACAGAGAAATCTGTTGTGATAAAAAGAAATGCAAATACAAATACAAATTGTGATATGAGATTTGTGGGAACTTAGTCATGTACGCAGTTTGAATTGGCATCGTACCACATACGACCATCCTCTATCATTTTATCATTAAAAAAAAAATCAAAACAATTCAGTGCTAAGTGATGATTCACATCAGGATAAGGCTTCCTGGCATCAGCAATGGTCTCATTTTTTTTTTCTCCCGATCATCAATTCACCAATTGACTGGTTTAAACAATTTTTGTTCCAAACATTCCATGGTAGGTATATGTATATACATACACATGTATGCATATAACATCAAGTACTGACCAAAAGTATTAGTGCAAAATTGATGATAAGTCATGCAGCAAATGTCTTCATAAACATCAACAGCGTTACCAACTAAATAATGTTACGAACCAAACGAAATAGTGAGTGTATGTATAAAAAAAACACAAAAAAACCAACCCAACAAAACCCTCCTCCACCTTAACCCCCCCCCCCCGACTCCGAAAATAAAAAGAAAGAAAGAAAAAAAAAAAAAAGAAAAAAAAAAGCCATCCGATTTTCTCTTTCATTCAATCGTCCGTTCCTTCCTTCCTTCCTTGTTCCTTTCTTTCTTTCACTTTTTCTTTCTCAGTTTCTGTCCATCAAGGATTGTGAGTGGACTCAGTGAAGCTGTCCATCTTCTGTGCTCCACCAGTGGGGATGTCAGGTATAATAATAATATCTGTCACTTATGAACAGTGTTTCTGAGACATACTGAACAAAACACAGCAGAGAAGAGAGATTGAAAGAAGGAGGGAGAGAGAGAGAGAGAGAGAGAGAGAGAGAGAGAGACAGACAGACAGACAGACAGACAGACAGACAAAGAGAGAGAGAGAGAGAATGGGAGATTGAGAAACAGAGAGAAAGAAAAACAAAGAGAGAGAGAGAGAGAGAGACAGACAGGCAGACAGACAGGCAGACAGACAGACAGAGAAGTAGAGAAACAGAAATATACCACGCATACACACCATGCACAGCCCATATTTTTCTTATTACTCAAACATACACAAAAATAACCAAGCTGCAGTACACAACAGTTTTGATAAAAACAAACAAAACAAAACAAACAAACAAACAAAAGAAAACCCCCCAACAAAAACAACAACAGAAAACTTTAGTTGAAAAAGAAAGTGAGCCATTGAATCCCAAACTACGGTCACATACATTGACGAGCGTACGCATAATTATGCGCGCACGCACACATACACAAACCGAAAAAAAAAATTGTCGATCTCATCCTTCCTTTAAATTCATGTTCTCTCTCTCTCTCTCTCTCTCTCTCTCTCTCTCTCTCTCTCTCTCTCTCTCTCTCTCTCTCTCTCTATCTCTCTCTCTCTCTCTCTCTCTCTCTGTGACACAGAGCATGGAGGGGAGAAGGAAAAGGGGCAAAAGAAAGAAACGAAACAATAAAACAAATAAACAAACAAACAAAACACACACACACACACACACACACACAAACAAAACAAACAAACAAAACAAACACCCACGCACAAAAAAAAGAGAAAATCAGAAAAAGATAAGAAAAAGATAATTAAAAAAGAAGAAGAAATAAACAAAAAACAAAACAAAAAAAAACCCGAAAAAGAAAGAAAGATAGAGAGAGAGAGAGAGAGAGAGAGAGAGAGAGAGAGAGAGAGAGAGAGAGAGAGAGAGAGAGAAAGAAAAAGAAAAAGAAAGAAAGACGGAAATATCCTGGATCGTGGACAGATATGTTCCCTCAGGCTGTCTAATCCTGCCATCATCATCATCGTCACCACCACCATCATCCCACTCTCCCAACGCCCCCACCCCCCCCCGCCCCCCAAGCCCCCTCAACCCCAACTCCAGCCCCAACCCCCCACCACCCCCACCAGCCCCCCCACATCGACCGGAAAAGTGTCAACGGCCCCCACCCAATACTAGAGCCTGTTCTTGACAGCTGGAATTATCTCCCTTGTGACGGGCGCGCGCGGCACACACACGCCACGGCCCTGAGATGGCGCGTGATCCCGAGACCTTCCCACGTGGACATGAAAAACACTGGCATGCATCAGCACTGATAACACGACCCAATCACACAACGATAATACCGCACGTAATAATTATTGTGCTTCACTGGACAGAGCAGCGGTAGGGGGAGGGAGGTGTCCTAGAGTTTGCTGGGCCTCTCGCTGCATGTCTTGTGTTTGTCTGGAAGTGAAACAGCAGCGCTGTAAGTGGAAGCAGAGAATTGCTCCCACTTGGTTTTTTTTGTTGTTGTTGTTTTTCTCCCGGGGGAGGGGGACGGGGGGCGGGGGAGAGTGTGTGTGTGTGTGCGTGTGGGGGAGGTGGAGATGTGTGTGTGTGGGGGGGGGTGGGGGTGGGAGGAGGGGGGCGGAATGTGAGGAGGGGGGTGGGGGGGGGGGGGGTGCTAAATCTAGATCGTAGCGGACCGTATTCCTTTGAGAAATTGTCCAAGTGGGTCCCCCTTCCTGCTAGTCTTTTAAAAAATTTTTTTTATTTACACACACACACACACACACACACACACACACACACACACACACACACACACACACACACACACACACACACATATATATATATATATAATTATACATTTTAGAATAGATCGCATATCATCAAAATGCCGAACTGCTGCATGCAGGAATATTTAATTTAAAAGGAGAGAGAGAGAGACAGAGACAGAGACAGAGAAAGAGACAGACAGACAGACAGACAGAATAAGAGACAGAGAGAGAGACAAAGACAATGAGACAGAGAGAGGGAGAGAAAGACAGAGAGAGGGAGAGAAAGGGGTACAGTGAGACAGAGACAGGCAGAGAGACACAGAGAAAGAAAGACAGACAAAGACACACACACACACACACACACACACACACACATATATATATATATATATATATATATATAGAGAGAGAGAGAGAGAGAGAGAGAGAAGGAAACAAGAGATGTAGGGAGGACGGGTGGGGCGGGGGGGGGGGGGGGGGGAGCATGCCCAGCACACCCACAATGAAGGTAAATCTGGACCCCCTTTTTTCATAATGAAACCTTGAGTATTCATTCATCATAATCTTACGTCCAAGGGCCTCGGTCGTGTCTTAATTAAGCTTCTTTTAACTCTCTCCATACGAACGGCGAAAGAGACGACGTTAACAGCGTTTCACCCCAATTACCACCATCAAAATATTGCAAGCGGAAGGCTCTTATACTGAAGATGTGAATGTTGACAAAGAATACCACAAATCTGACGACGGAAGCTAAAGGTTGGGTCATTGAGACACCCACTGGATATCCGAGGGGTCTGTGTAGAAGAGAAAAGTGGACTGGCCGTACTGAGTGAGTTAATGTACTTTAAGACATACTGAAACACATTTTTGTGTGTGCATATTTTCTTTTAGAAACAGTGGCGTGGAAGCGAGTGTCAAATTTGACACCAAATGGTTGAGTACAGTGCACATTTCTAGCATTTCTCTAGCGATTACGTATAAACAAATGAGGCTTTAACAGAATGTGGCTGACTATAATCATTCAGGAAACGAAATGACTGGGTGAATATCTGAACACTCTTCAGCAAAAGACAACCACCAGGTTTTGACTCTGTTTCAGTTTCAGTTTCAGTTTCAGTAGCTCAAGGAGGCGTCACTGCGTTCGGACAAATCCATATACGCTACACCACATCTGCCAAGCAGATGCCTGACCAGCAGCGTAACCCAACGCGCTTAGTCAGGCCTTGAGGAAAAAAAAGGTGAATAAATAATAGATAAATACATATAAACAAAAGAAAAGAAAAGAACTACTACTAATAATAATGATATGTATAAGGCGCAAAAACTTGATGAAGTCAACTATAAGCGTACATAAATAAATAAATAATAATTTTATTAAAAAAAAGTAGTAGTAATAATAATAAAATTAAAGAAAAACAAAACAAAACAAAAAAACTCTGGACATCAACAACCGTCATGTCATTGATGGCACAGACAATCCTTCTGTCACATTCAACAGAGATACATTATTTGTATTTGTATTTCTCTTTTTATCACAACAGATTTCTCTGTGTGAAATTTGGGCTGCTCTCCCCGTGAAGAGCGCGTCGCTATACTACAGTGCCACCCATTTTTCTTTTTCTTTTTTCCCCCTGTGTGCAGTTTTATTTGTTTTTCCTATCGAAGTGGATTTTTCTACCGAATTTTGCCAGGAACAACCCTTTGGTCGCCGTGGGTTCTTTTACGTGCGCTAAATGCATCCTGCACATGGGACCTCGGTTTATCGTCTCATCCGAATGACTAGCGTTCAGACCACCACTCAAGGTCTAGTGGAGGGGGAGAAAACATCGGCGGCTGAGCTGTGATTCGAACCAGCGTGCTTAGATTCTCTCGCTTCCATGGCGGACGCGTTACCTCTAGGCCACCACTGCACTTACTCATGGTTTAACGGTTTTCCTGTCTCCACAGGTGAAAATCACAACCCAACGGCTTTCCAAGCTACTCTCCTGTCTCCACAGGTGAAAATCACAACCCAAAGGCTTTCCAAGCTACTCCCGTGTCTCCACAGGTGAAAATCACAATCCAATGGCTTTCCAAGCTACTCCCGTGTCTCCACAGGTGAAAATCACAACCCAAAGGCTTTCCAAGCTACTCCCGTGTCTCCACAGGTGAAAATCACAACCCAGTAGCTTTCCAGGCAACTCTCGTGTCTCCACAGGTGAAAATCACAAACCAATGGCTTTCCAAGCTACTACCGTGTCTCCACAGGTGAAAATCACAACCCAATGGCTTTCCAAGCTACTCCCGTGTCTCCACAGGTGAAAATCACAACCCAATGGCTTTCCAAGCTACTCTTCTGTCTCCACAGGTGAAAATCACAACCCAATGGCTTTCCAAGCTACTCTCCTGTCTCCACAGGTGAAAATCACAATCCAAAGGCTTTCCAAGCTACTCTTCTGTCTCCACAGGTGAAAATCACAATCCAAAGGCTTTCCAAGCTACTCCCGTGTCTCCACAGGTGAAAATCACAGACCAATGGCTTTCCAAACTACTCCCGTGTCTCCACAGGTGAAAATCACAACCCAGTAGCTTTCCAGCAACTCTCGTGTCTCCACAGGTGAAAATCACAACCCAATGGCTTTCCAAGCTACTCCCGTGTCTCCACAGGTGAAAATCACAACCCAGTAGCTTTCCAGGCAACTCTCGTGTCTCCACAGGTGAAAATCACAAACCAATGGCTTTCCAAGCTACTACCGTGTCTCCACAGGTGAAAATCACAACCCAATGGCTTTCCAAGCTACTCCCGTGTCTCCACGGGTGAAAACCACAACCCAAAGGCTTTCCAAGCTACTCTTGTATCTCCACAGGTGAAAACCACAACCCAAAGGCTTTCCAAGCTACTCTTGTATCTCCACAGGTGAAAATCACAACCCAATGGCTTTCCAAGCTACTCTTGTGTCTCCACTGGTGAAAATCACAACCCAAAGGCTTTCCAAGCTACTCTCTTGTCTCCACTGGTGAAAACCACAACCCAAAGGCTTTCCAAGCTACTCCCGTGTCTCCACAGGTGAAAATCACAACCCAAAGGCTTTCCAAGCTACTCCCGTGTCTCCACAGGTGAAAATCACAACCCAATGGCTTTCCAAGCTACTCTCGAATGGCAGCTGACACAAACAGTAAACCTCGAAAATTGTTGTTTAAATTCTAGCATATCCCATCTTTCATTCGTTCAGTATTACAAAAAGAAAGTCTACTTTTTATTTTTATGCCAATTTCTTTTGTTTTTAAATATTTTTTTTTGCTGTGCTTAGAAGATTCAGGAGAATTTCCGCCCATAATCTGAATCCTCAAAATCGCCACAGAAGAAGAAAAAAGATAGCTAGCGATGTTTTTTTTGTTTTTTTTCTGTCCAGGAAGAAAGGGAAGAGTGGGAGTTTGCTCATTAAAGCCGACAGCTTGAAGACCCGGACAGGGGAGAAGAACTACGATGCTTGTTACATCCAGTCAGCCTGACTCCCCCCCCCCCCACACCCCCTCCCACTTCCCCCCCCAAGGCAAAGTAATCACTGAGCTTCTTTCTGTTCGCTATTTGTTCGCTTCGTTTAGAACTTAAAGTCTTAACTCCCGAGAGCAAGGTTTCGGTTGCGCCCCTTTTCTCTGCATTCAAATTTTGTATTACGTGTAGCTGACACATTTTGTACTTTCCAAAGTCAATTCAGGTCTAGATTGGAAGCTGCTAGGCAAATCTCGCTCTCTGCCATAAATGAAGCCAAACCGTAGCTTTATTAGGCTTTTATTTTGAATAAACCTTCACCGACGTCACAGTGTCAGACTCTGGTGAGAAACTGGCTTGATTCAAATCGCCCGCCATTTATAGTCCGGTTCAGGCTTTAACAACACTGGTGCATGTTCATTCACGACAACAATCAGGAACCAATTTACTCGGAGTCTCTCGCGCATCTTTTCCAGTCTTTATAACGCCCCCCCCACACACACACACAACCCCCCACCCCTCTCCCCGAACCCCTCGACGCCCACTTTCCCCGAGTATTATATATAGCTAAATATTTTAGGCAAAGCTTGACGAATCAGCACGTATTTTGCGTACATTACCGACTGAAGACAAGAGTTTGATCAGGTAGTGCTGAATCCAGTGAAGCCGTTTGTGGAAGATGAGTAAAGGACGGAACCTACGATGTTCGCGGAGCTTTTGAAGAACACCACAATGTTAGCAAGTTTTAACGCGACTGTGACATTTTTTTTTTTTTTGGTTTGGTTTAGTTTGTTTATATACCCGACTTACGCGGGTTACATATTTCACACACACACACACACACACACACACACACACACACACACACACACACACACATATATATATATATATATATAAACGGTTTACCCCCTGTTTAGATAAATATTCAACATATAGGTTTGATCAGGTCAGGCTGCCTCTTAATGTGTGTGTGTGTGTGTGTGTGTGTGTGTGTGTGTGTGTGTGTGTGTGTGTGTGTGTGTGTGTGTGTGTGTGTTGTGTGTGTTTGACTGAGAGAGGGCGAGAGAAACATAGTGAGAGAGAGAGACAGAGACAGAGACAGAGAGACAGAGAATGATAGAGAGAGAGAGGGGGTTGGGGTTGGGGGGGAGGGTGCAGGGGGTCATCAGTATATTCTGGAGTACAATGCGTTTCATGTCAAGCACACTAGGCCTATATTTTAAGCGCTATCCTTTTAAGATGCATCGTTGAAAGAAATGGTGTTCATGACTGTGGTCTCTGTCTTCTCACCTGAACGGCAGCAGAGACATTGAGTCTGGAGGGGAAAAATACTGCAATATCTATCAGCCATGAAGAACTACCGCAACATATTTTCTGCGCTTTAGTCTTTTGTTGAACCATATACAGATAGATAGATAGATAGATAGACAGATAGAAAGGCAGACAGATACACACATAGAGAAAGACAGAGAGAAACACACTCTGTTTTCCCCCTTTCGTCCATAATTCCTCATATACACAGAGACACACAGATTCATATATACAGAGAGACAGAGAGAGAGAGACACAGAGAGAGAGAGAGACAGACAGAGACAGAGACAGAGAGGAATGATATGAAATACACACAAAAATTCAAACAGATTTTCGAAACGAGATGTGAATAACGAACTTCCATTTGATTTACTCAGTGACGTTTTCACACATTCGAACAGAATATTAAACGTCAAGTCTTTGTTTCTTCATAGAAATTTGATATTGCCAGTGGTTCGGCTATTTCACTCCTGCTTCATGCTTTGCCAGCTCAAGTCATGAGGTGTTAACTCACTCAGTACGGCCAGTCCTCTCTTCTCCTCTACACAGACCCCTCGGATGTCCAGTGGGTGTCTGAATGACCCAACCTTTAGCTTCCGTCGTCAGAATTGTGGTATTCTTTGTCAACATTCACCTCTTCAATATAAGAGCCTTCCGCTTGCAATATTTTGATGATGGTAACTGGGGTGAAGCGCTGTTAACGTCGTCTCTTTCGCCGTTCGTATGGAGAGAGTTAACCACCGAATCCTTGCATGTGTCTGTATTCTCCGTTCACCTCATTTAGACTTTGTGACTGTATTTTTCAAACGCACAAGTCACAGATATCAACGTTTAATTGCATCAGACTAAAGTGTTAGCCACATTTTACGGACTAAAAAGGTTTGTCGCGGTACACGTCACACTTCTGTTGAGGAGGGGAAAGCGCTGGATGTTTGATACTTAGGCTATTGTGGTTTTATCATAACATCACTGCTTTTTTTTTTTTTTTTTAAGAAATAAAACTGTCACGACATATCTATTTCAGACGACATATACACAGTCTGGGGTGACGAGAGAAAGTCGAAACCTGTTGCAATATTACTGACACACTGATACTTGGTGCAGGGAATTTTTGCCACATTTAGTCATCGTACGACACACCTGCATAACGCGTGCATAGCGATTTCTTTCCCATCCCAGTTTCATTACACGCACTCGATATGTTCTAGTTCTCGTACTTTTCTTCGCCTTTTCCCGCTAACTCCAGGGGCTTTACGAGTGAAATGAAATCTGAACGGAAAGGTTAAATGTATGACTTTTTATCAAGACGGTGTAAAAAAAAAAATCTCTTGTAAATGCCAGCGGCAGAGCAAAACACTCACAGCTTGTGCGTTTTTACACTGCCGCGTAACTGCGTCAAAAAAAAAAAAAAAAAAAAAAAAAAAAAAAATCGTGTTTTTCTTTCACTTTCCTAACATGCACGTCAAACCATAAAGTTGCTATTCTCCCAAAGTCTATGATATTCATTCTACCGACATAATACTTCGTGACATCGTCTGCCAACTGATTAGGATTTTTTTCTTTTTTTTTATATTGAGTTGTTGTTTTTTTCCTTTATTGGTTGATGTTGTGTGTGTTTTATTTTTTCTTGGATGTGCAGCCTCGTCAGGGCTGAATCTTCAGCAGAATGTTAACAAAGACAATAACCCAGTTGTCCTGTGTCCTTTGAAGTGTGTCCATGGCATGCTGTGCACGCCGGACTTGTCGCCTTGACCACCTGACCACCTGACCACCACTGAAGACCATATAGAGGGAGGGGAAGGGCTGGGTGGGGAGGGTGTACGGGGTTGGGGTAGGGGCGAGGGGGGACGGGGGTGGGGGGGGGGGGGGGGGGGGGGGGGGGGGCGACGGGGGTAAGATCATAGGTGAACGCATGAACAGAACCAAGGGCCATCACGTCCTCCTCTAGCGCTCTGTCCATACCTTCCTGTCAGTTTTCTTGCCAAAGGATTCTGCGCCAGTTTGTTGTTGTCTCGTTCGTAATTTATCAGATGGATTCCCCCGTTTCCTCGACGAAGGCGGCAGTACGTCGCAGGTCCTCCAGTCCTCCGTAGAGCTTCCGGGCCGCTGGGATTGGGTCGGGCCAGGTTTTCTCTCGGAGCGCTTGGTGGAGCGGGCAGGACTGCAGCAGATGTTCTGTTGTCTGGCTGCCTGTTCTGCAGGGGCACTGCTCTGTGTCACCGATACGGAGTTTCGTGTATAAGTGGTGTTTCAGGCGGTTGTGGCCTGTCCTGAGCCTGAAAATGGCTACATGCTCTCGACGAGTCAACAGGTAGTACGAATTTGCTCTGTTGAAGCGTGGATGCTGCTGCTTCCACTTGCTCTGCAGCTTGGCCTTAATGATGGTCCTGGATTCAGAGTATCTGGTAGACCTGTCCATCTGCTCTTTCGGCGCCAGTTTTAATTCCTGTTGGCTGACGACACCCGGAGAGTGTCTTCCGCAAAAAAAACAAACACATTCTTCAAAGCGACTTACTTTCTGCAGACTGCACGTTTCGTACTCCACAGCATATCGTAGCTGTTGAAGAAGTTGATCCAAACTACGTCTCCTCTATGTTCGAATTATGAATCAGGTCTCCTTGTCAGCCATGTTCGGTAATTGGTCACGTGAAGAAGCGGGATCACGTGACAAAGCGGCGCGAATCATTGGCTGATTCCAATACTTTGTGATAACACGTTGAAGAGAACAGAACACGTCGCAAACAGAAAATACTCTCGGAACAGTTGCCATGTACGTTTGAGGCAATGTTTGTCACACGGACGACACAGAGATCACAACTTGGAGAGCTTGTTCCTACCTGGCATCAGCCTTACAGCAAAAAGTTACTTCAGCGCAAGAACAAAGAGAACAATAATTCACAGCAACAACTTGATGATGTCTCGTGTAAGCATGGCAAATTGAAACGCGCTTTCATAACTATCACTCATGTGCGTTCTGCAACTAGCTCAGCTGCCAGTACAGAGTCCGTGAGGGTGTGGGTTCGAATCCCGCTCTCGCCCTTTCTCCCAAGTTTGACTGCAAAATCAAACTGAGCGTCTAGTCATTCGGATGAGACGATAAAGCGATGTCCCGTGTGCAGTACGCACTTGGCGCACTGAAAAAGAACCCATGGCAACGAGAATATTGTCCTCTGGCAAATTCCTTTAGAAGAAATCCACTCCGATAGGTACACAAAAATATATTTACATCACTCTCTCTCTCTCTCTCTCTCTCTCTCTCTCTCTCTCTCTCACACACACACACACACACACACACATATATATATATATATATATGTGTGTGTGTGTGTGTGTGTGGTGTGTGTGCATGCACTCTAGGCCTAACTATGCGCCTGGCAGATGTGGTATAGCGTATATGGATTTGTCCGAACGCAGTGACGCCTTCTTCTTAAGAAAATGAAACTGAAACTATACAACCGTCACCGTCACGATAAGTCTACTTATCTATCACGAAAGAAAGTACACTGCATAAAACCTGTATACTATGGAAAATGATTTACAAAAAAAATTGACTCATAGGATCCGAGCAAAGACTGCTGGTTAATAATTGATTGATGACTTTTTGTGAAAGAACGGGCTGAAGCCTGTTCACGTCTGCATGAGCAAAAGATATATATATTTTTTAAAAGCAACCTCCACCCCACTTCCCCACCCGCGCCCCACACGCCCCTGAAAAAAAAGAAGGTAGATAGATAGAAAGGACTGATACTATACATTAGAATTCATCAGTTCCAAGAAGCTCACCCGAGAAGCTATCTGTGTGTCTCTGGATCAACAGCAGACAGCTGGATAGTGAAAAGACCAAAATACTGAATCTAGCAGAACGGGGTCCGAACTGAAACATCAAAGCGACGATTATGAGAAAAAAAAGAAGAATACTGCCTTGTCCTTTTTGTTTTGTTTTGTTTTGTATCCGGAATATCCGTTGCTAACAAAGTCTGGAGAGTTAATCGAACAAACCTTCATTGTTTTCGCCATTCCTTAGGTTTTGAAACAAGGACGCACACTCAGACAAGAAACGTAAATACTGTCAAGGCTTGGCAGACTGGGAGAATTGTCTTCACAGCTGCTTCGATAACGCCTCACATGGTAACATGTTTCACTTTCTAATGAGAAGAACAGAAAAAAAAAAACCGAAGAGGGAGTTGGATCCTAAACGGGAGGACAATGACCACACGCTTAAAGAATGAACTCAATGCGGACGCTGAGAAACAGTACCAGACTATTAAGAAGAAAAAAAAAAAGGTGGGAAAAAGCCTTCGTTTTAAGATTGAACTGAGTGTGGACAGTGAGAAACAGTGCCAGACACAGAAAAAAAAAGAAGAAGAAAAAGGAGAAAGAAAAAAACAACAATAAGCACAAACAAATTAAAAAACAAACAAACAAAAAAACCCGTCGCTTTAAGAATTAACTGAGTGCGGACAAGTGAGAAACCAGACTAAAAAACCCCAAAACAAACGAAAAAGAAAACAAAAACCAAAAACCAAAAAAAAAAGTTGCGTGTTTTCTTAAGCTTTGTTTTTACGACTTTATCTCTCCCCTGTCTTAACAGCCGGACCGTTGTCTTATCCTTCGTTAACGGCCGGCTCCATCGCTCCATCACTGTGCGGGGGAAACACCTCCCTGGGCAGGGCTGGGGGGGGGGGGGGTGTTTACAGAGCAGCAGGCTCACGAACGTTTGTCACTTTGTCAAGTGCGATCTTGTGGGGCTGGCCAGAGTTGGGAGAAGGCCCCGGAGAAGGGTCATAAAACGGATTGGTCGATGGGTGGGTAAATACAGAGATGGACGGATTCATGCACGTTGTGCGCGCACTTATCCAGCGCTCGCTCGCACGCACACACACACACACGCATGCACGCGCGCGCATGCACACACACGCATACACGCAAGCAGGCACGCACCTATGCACGCTCGCAAAACAGGAGCGTGTGTGGAAGAAGAAGAGGAGGTTAGATGCGCGCGCTTGCCTGTAAAATGGGAAGAATAACCGTTAGTTCGACAAGACCAATTATTGTTAACGACCCTGCTTCATGATTCGCTTGAGTTAGAAAAGAGATTTTTTTTAAAATCGTTGGCTGGGTAATATTTCAGATAGGCTGCTGAGAACGATTTTTTTTTAAAGGTGAATGAAATCGTCTTCCGTGAATAATTTATGATATAGCGAGCTTTAAAAGAAATCTTGTATTTATTACGGCCTTAAAGATTGTGCTAAGCGCAGATGGCTGGATCATTCCTAGCACAGTCCAGCTATACACACATGAACTCAGCGAACTAATGGTTGTACTCTCTGTCTCTCTTTCTTTTTCTGTCTGTCTCTTTCTCTCTCCCTCTGTCTGTCTGCTTCTCTCTGTCTGTCTGTCTGTCTCTCCCTCTCTCTGTAGGTCTCTCTCTCTCTTTGTCCGTCTCTCTCTCCCCCTCTCTCTCTTTCTGTGTGTGTGTCCGTCTCTCTCTCTCTCCCTCTCTCTCTGTGTGTCCCTCTCTCTCTGTGTGTGTCCCTCCCTCTGTCCCCCCTCTCTCTCTGTCCCTCTCTTTCTCTGTCCCCCCCTCTCTCTCTGTCCCTCTGTCCCCCCTCTCTCTCTTCCCCCTCTCTCTCTTCCCCTCTCTCTCTCTGTCCCCCCTCTCTCTCTGTCCCCCCCTCTCTCTCTGTCCCCCCCCCTCTCTCTCCGAGTGCAATTTTCATTAACCTTTTCATTTCCTCTCCCTCCCCCCCTTTTTTTTAACACGTAGTGTTAATTTAATTAAATTGATGGTTGTTTTCTGCCTTCGTATTTCCTTATCGGTGACATAGATATCTTCGGTTCGTTTTTCCTTTTTCAGGTGTCTTCTTCTTCTTCTTCTTCTTCTCCTTCTTCTTCTTCTTCTTCTTCTTCTTCTTCTTCTCCTCCTCCTCCTTCTTCTTCTTCTTCTCCTTCTTCTTCCTTTAAAACATAATGTCATCATATTGATGGTTTTCCTTCTCATCTTTCCTGTCTCCTTCTATGTTAACTCCTTCCTCTCTTCATATATATATATAATTTTGTTGTTGTTGTTGTTGTTGTTTTTTCTTTAGCTTGTCCCTCTACCCTCAGTTAAGAGTCTACTTCGTGTTCCCTGACTTTTCCAACTGGCGTGAATGCATGTAGTTGGGTGTAGAGTTTGTAGGAATCCTTGTGTGAGGTTATGATAGGAAAAACAACAACAACAACAAACAACAACTACAACAAAAAAACCCAACCAACAACCTTCTTTAATGCTCTGAATATAAATTGCCCAGCGACCTCTCTGTGTATATCGAAATTTACACACACACACACACACACACACACACACACACACACACACACACACACACACACTGAGTAGACAACCTCGTTACATGCTGATATTTCGCGGTTTCTGTTCAAACGTATGTGTGTGTGTGTGTGTGTGTGTGTGTGTGTGTGTGTGTGTGTGTGTGTGTGTGTGTGTGTGAGAGAGAGAGAGAGAGAGAGAGAGAGGGAGAGTGTGTGTGAGAGAGAGAGTGTGAGAGAGAGAGAGAGTGTGTGTGTGCGTGCATGTGTGTGTGTATGTGTGTGTGTGTGTGTGTGTGTGTGTGTGTGTGTGTGTGTGTGTGTGTGTGAGAGAGAGAGAGAGGGAGAGTGTGTGTGAGAGAGAGAGTGTGAGAGAGAGAGAGAGTGTGTGTGTGCGTGCATGTGTGTGTGTATGTGTGTGTGTGTGTGTGTGTGTGTGTGTGTGTGTGTGTGTGTGTGTGTGTGCAGTACATGCATGTGTGAGTATGCACAGATTTTTATATTGATATGCACTTGTATGTATCCTACTTTCTACTGTATCTGTGTTTGTGTATGATTTTCAATTAATGTTCGTACCTCGTTATGTAATATCACCCCCCACCCCCCCCAATATTCCTTGTGACCCCGGTACACTTGGTAAAAAGACATTCTATTCTATTCTATTCTCCTTTCCCAAACAGCACCCCTACACAAAAAAGCAGTCAGTGAACCAACTCTAAAACACATACTGATGTTCCGAGTGCTCCGGAAGGGAAGAGATGGGGTGTCGTGGGTGTTGATGTGGGTGGAGGGAAAAAGCGGTTCCAGGTCATCAGAGAGAATCCCCAAGGCAGGCTGTGGGTTTAGACAAGGACAAGTGTGAGGGAGATAGCGGCTGGGAACCAGGGGATGGCGAGCAAGGGGTCAAGGGTGGTGGTGGTGTGGGGGTGTGGGGGGCGAGAGTGGGGGAGATGATAAGTGTCGGTGCCAAAAACAAAACCAAACCAACAACAACAAAAAAAACAGCATGGGGACTGGTAGTAATCATCGGCCCCTATCTCGCCACCAATCCACTCGCTCCTCTCCAGGCTTTCCTCATATCGGGCTCTGCCGACCCCCCCCCCCCCCCCGAACTCCCCCCCGCCCCACACACCCCCCAGCCCTTTCACCCCGCCCCCACACCCCCTCCGTGTCCAGCAAATCCACACCCCCAACCCCCACATGATATCCGGTCTCTAGAGACCGATGTTCAGGGAGGGGGTGTCGTTGTCGCTTGAAAGCAATCACACGGTCCGGCTGTCTGTCTGTCTGTCTGTCTGTCTGTCTGTCCCCCTTCGGGAGCAGCGAGAAGCTGTATCTGATGTTTGTCGGGATTTGTCGGGGCTCTGGGTTGGCAGGGAGGGTGTCTGTATGTCTCTATGATAGCAGGCAGCACGGGAGTGGATTGGAATCTGGTGGTGGTGGATCCCCCCACGAACTGCCGTTGAGTGCTGGATGGATCGTTTCTCGCGACGAGAGCTGCGGCAGTTGGACTGATGCCTCACATGATGCAGGGTGGGTCACTGGCTTTGCACAGGGAGTAAATTGTGCCACGGGAGGAGTGATTTGGGCAGCTAGATATCTACAAACAGCACTGCAGCGTGTTGTGCTATATAGTAAACGCGAATTACGAGTGATACTCGTTCAAGCAGAACACTGATGACCCGTTTGTTTGTCCATTAAAAAGTTTCGCCACCACGGTTTTATAGTTGTTGGAATCCATTGATGTGTCGAAACTTTTCTCTTGGTTAAAAAAAACAAAAACAAAAACAAAACAAAAAAACAAACAAACAAAAAACAAAAGCAAAAACAAAAACGGACGAGTAGCAGATTAAAATCATTCACGACTATGTCTTCCATGAAATGTAGAAATTCAGGAGAGAGAGAGAGAGAGAGAGAGAGAGAGAGAGAGAGACAGGTGGATGGGCAGAAAGAGGGAGGGAGAAAGAGAGGGAGAAGAGAGAAGACAAAGAGGCAACTGAGCGGCTGTTTCTTTTCGTTTTTTTCATGAACTTCTTGTAACTGCGTTTTTGTGTGTGTGCCCTTTTGACTTTAAGATTTATGAAAAAGGTTTCGTGGAAAAGCTAGACAGAACATCTGAGTTAATGAGTATCACTATTGACAGTTCGCCAACTGAAGCCAAGAAATCCTACTTGCAACTGTGAGCTTAGGTCCACACAATCAGGTCAAGTCTGAATTATTCTGTTCAATGTGCTCACCCAGTGACTTCTGTTCACCAAACAAAAAGCCCCCCGCACCTCGCTTTGCATTAACCCCCCCGCCCCCCGCACCTCGCTTTGCATTAACCCCCCCGCCCCCCGCACCTCGCTTTGCATTAACCCCCCCGCCCCCCGCACCTCGCTTTGTATTAACCCCCCCGCCCCCCTCCTCTTCCTTCCCGCACATAATTCACAGTATTTAGACTGTGTTTTCAGAAGAACAATATGCCGTTTTCTGTTATGATTTCTGCCCCTTATAACACGTATATCGGAGATTATGAAAGCATGCACGGTTAATGCCGGTTTGTTTACGTGTTTTCCGGCATATTATTCGCATTTTTCCCAACCTTGTTTTTGGTTACCTTGTGCCCCGTACCTGTTACAGAGCCTTTCGATTTACAGTGTAGATAAAGTCATGTTCTTTTCGATCTTTTCTTTTTTTGGTTAATAATTGTAGGAGCACTTTCTTTTGTTTATTGTATGTATCGTGCTGTTTATTATAACAACAGCAAAGTGAGAGCTGTTTTATCAATGGTTTCTTCATTGCAAATGAAGAGGGGAGGGTGGGGGGTAATGGAGTTGGGGGGCGGGGGCCGGGGGCCGGGGGCCGGGGGGGGGGGGGGGGGTGGCTCTTAGCTGCCATTTTTCTTCGTTCGCTTTCTTCTTCACAGACACCCGTTCCTTCCATGATCGTCAGACCAGAACACGTCACGGCTGCAGACGTCAACTTCGAACCAGTCTACAAACAGGATGATGATCTCTTTGGAGAGGATGCGTGTTCCGTCTGGGGGGCTTCAGTCGATGGTGTTTATCTCGGTACCAAGCTGCTCCATCAGGTTGGGAAACCGTCAATACTTATGCCTAGACTTTTAACTGGCTGAAAAAGAACAGAGAAACAAATGCACGCGGCATGCACGAGTTTTTTTTTTTTTTCTTTCTTTCTCTTTTTCCTTCGGTTTTTTTTTTTTTTTCAAGTTAAGATGATGAAAGGGACAGAGAGAGAGAGAGCGAGAGAGAAACATAGAAACAGAGAGAGAGAGAGAAACACACAGAGAGAGAGAGAGAGAGAGAGAGAAACACACACAGAGAGAAACAGAGAGCGAGAGAAACAGAGAGAGAGAGAGAGAGAAATAGAGAAACAGAGATAGACAGACAGACAGACAAAGAGACAGACAGACAGAACAAAGAATGTCGAAGATTTGCCCCTCAGTTTTTTCTTTCTGCGTCAAGAGTGGTGTTGGAAAAAATAAGGAACTTTTCCTTCGGGGCTGGCTTATTTTCTAGTACTGTCTGTTGAAACATTACCATCACACGGGGAGGAGGGGAGTAAAGAGGGAAGGGGGCGGGGAGGATGAAGGGGGCGGAGGTGGGGGGGGGGGGTGGGCGAGGCTATTCCAAGCAGGACCGCTGAATGGGATGACCGCAAAATCTCTGTCTTTCTCCCCCCCCTCTCTCTCTCTTTCTCAGACACACACACACACACAGACACACACACACACACACACACACACACACACACACACACACACAAACACACACATGCACGCAAACAAACACAGGATGAAAAAAGCTGTACAAGCTTATTCTTTTACCCTCAATAAAGATCACTTTGACTTGACTTGACTTGCCTTCACACACACACACACACACACACACACACACACACACACACACACACACACACACACACACACATTAACCGTGCACGCCGCGTAGCGGGGAACTAATTCCATCACACAGGTCCTTCGTTACTTTTTAAAGTTAACCCATTGGGGCCGAATTGCGGAAAATTGTGTTAGAGGTGGTGGTGGTGGCCGGCCTAGCTTTTGGGGGTCGGGGAGTGAATCCTTAACTAAACGACACATCAGCAGCACACTCAGTGGGACGTGTGGCCAGACCAACGGAGCGGGGAAAGTGGTGGTTAAGTCAGGTCTGCCAGCCAGACCGTGTAACCTGCCACAACTAATGGGGGGGGCCGGCAGGGGTGAGTGCCGGAAGTGACGTCTTCAGGACCGGAAGTGACGCCTTCAGAGAGAGAGAGAGAGAGAGAGAGAGAGATGGCGAAGGCTCTTCTTCTTCTTCTTCTCTCACGATCTGCTGGGACAGGGGGAATGTTCTCTTAGGATTTGATACCGGTTAGAAGCGTCCATCGCAAAACACTTTCTTTTGTGTGTGTGTGTGTGTGTGTGTGTGTGTGTGTGTGTGTGTGTGTGTGTGTGTGTGTGTGTGTGTGTGTGTGTGTGTGTGTGTGTGTGTGTGTGTGTGTGTGTGTGTGTGTGTGTGAGGGGTGGGAGGTGGGGGTTGGGGGTTAGGTGTTCAAGGGGGTGTTGCGACACGTAGACACATAGGTCTACATGTGTTTTTCAAGATAAAGGAATCGTGTGCAATCTTAGAAGAAAAAGAAAAGAATGCATGCGCATCTGCTACTGTCAGTCCAAATGTGTGTCCATTATCAAAATATCTGGTTGTTTCTGCGGCTTTATGGTTGGCTAACTTCAATTGTCTTTGGATATAGGAGTAATTGCAAGTTAAATTAAAACTCGTTTTTTTGTATTATTATTTTTTTAAAATAAATGGAATGAACACAGTTCTTACGCATTTTTCTCAGTGTCTTCTTAAAGCAAGAATTCCGTTTTTCTACATTGTATTCTCGCTCGTGCGCGCATGTACAGAAACATACACACACACACACACACACTCGCACACACACATACACATACGCGTGCCTTCACGCAAACACACACACACACACACACACACACATACACACACACACACACACCAGCACGTGCGTGCACCGAGAGCACTCGACTCAATATATACGGAACGAACATGGTTTTCTTCTTGCATTAGTTGAAGAAAGACCCATAACAAGAGATTAGATATCAAGACTGAGATATCATGACACATCCCGGGAGTATTGATTTCACCCGCAGAAGAAAAACAACAACAACAACAACAACAACCAAAACCCCAAACAAACAACAACCCATTTACAATGACGCCACCAATACTTCGCTCCATGCGATGCAGTCTAAGACACGGTTACTTCCCATGTTTGGTTCTGTAGCATGACGGGCCATATTGACGGCACAGTGGGGTTAGCGACGTTCTTCACCGGGTAACCTACTAGTGGATGCGTAACAGAGCTGTAACGGGGTCAAGGGAAAGTAAATATGATATGGAAACTTCTTTCGTCATGTGTGCTCAGAAACATGTTCACAAGTTGTCTTCCCCCCCCCCCCACCCCCAAATATGTACAGTAATGTATCTTTAAAAAAAAGCGTTTTCTTTGAAGCGTACTTGAAAATATCTGAGGTAAAAGACAAAAGCAAAACGTAGCGCAACAAAGGACCGACCTTATATGGTCATTGTCCGTTTAAACCAAACAGCGAATAAACTATAATATCTTCTTCTTCGTTCGTGGGCTGCAACTCCCACGTTCAGTTGAATGTTGTACACGAGTGGGCTTTTACGCGTATGACCGTCTCTCTCTCTCTCTCTCCCCGCCATGTAGGCAGCCTTACACCGTTTTCAGGGGTGTGCATGCTGGGTATGTTCTTGTTTCCTTCCATGCCTCACCGAACGCTGACATGGATTACAGGATCTTTAACGTGCGCATTTGATCTTCTGCTTGCGTATACCCCCCCAGCCCCCCCCCCCCTCCCCCCCCCCCCCCCCAAACACACACTGATTAAAATTTTATATCAAGCCCACATTCTCCAGAGTAATGAAGCAGTGCAAGACAGCTAATAAGTAATACACACACATGTGCGCGCACACAGATATTTATATGTTTCTGCAGGCTGTTAAGAAAAAACAACAACATATGTTATTGCTACTAAGCCCCAAACAGCAGAATATCATTTGTCAGCGACAACTGATTTATTAATTCATTAAATATTTGACAAAATTTTATCCAACACAAAACATCCAAATCAAAGTTGTTTACATTTCGAACACAATATGCAGCGAAGGTCTTCTGAAAATAAAAGGCAGCAACTTTGGTTGACCTGCTGTCAAAAATCATCCACCAGAGGGATTGCAATTCATAGCTAGCAAAAACAACAACAACAACAGCAAAAAACACCTGTGTGCGTTTTCTCCAAGAATAGTTTATAGAGTCGTATATTTTCAGAAAACAAATGCTGCTGCTTCTTCATATCAAATATCGGGATTGTGGGAAAAGCAGTCTACAGAAACAATATACCATGCATTCTTGACAATGAAAACCTTTTTTCAAATCAACTTGACTCAAGATGAAGGTCAGAGGAAAATGTGACATCAGTGTCCATAGCGATGTGTTGTAAAACTCAAACCATTGACAGTGTGGTTTACACTGACGGATGTAGCTTGAATTTGTGGTTTACATTGACGGATGTAACTACAGCGTGGTTTACACTGACGGATGTAGCTTGGCAGTGTGGTTTGCACTAATGACGGATATAGCTCGGCAGTGTGGTTTACGCTGACGGATGTAGCTACAGTGTAGTTTACGCTGACGGATGTAGCTACAGTGTGGTTTACGCTGACGGATGTAGCTACAGTGTGGTTTACACTGACGGATGTAGCTTCAATGTGGTTTACACTGATGTCGGATGTAGCTACAGTGTGATTTACACTGACGTATGTAGCTACAGTGTGGTTTACACTGACAGATGTAGCTTGACAGTGTGGTTTACACTGATGACGGATGTAGTTACAGTGTGGTTTACACCGACGGATGTAGCTTGGCAGTGTGGTTTACATTGATGTCGGATGTAGTTACAGTGTGGTTTACACTCACGGATGTAGCTACAGTGTGGTTTACACTGATGTCGGATGTAGCTACAGCGTGGTTTACACTGACGGATGTAGCTTGACAGTATAGTTTACACTGACGGATGTAGCTTGACAACATAGAACACTGGTCTTTCCGAACACTTTTTTTTAACTGAATATCATTGATTAACATCATTGTTGAACGTGAGTTTAAGAATTAATAAGTGCTTTTTTGTGACAACAGATTGTGATACAAAAGAAATACAAATGCAAATACAAATACAAATACAAATAAAGTAAATCTGTACAAAAAATCCAGGATCGCTTGTCTGTTTTATCCATGTGTGTGTGTGTGTGTGTGTGTGTGTGTGTGTGTGTGTGTGTGTGTGTGTGTGTGTGTGTGTGTGTGTGAACGTTTACAGTTGACATTTTGTCAGCTGTCAATAAAGGTAGTGAAATAAAACCAGACAGGCTGGTAGATATTGACAAAACCTTTCCAGGCCTCATTTCATGATGAATTTGCATTTCAAGGTCAGTGACTTAAAGGTCACAATTACGGCATGGTGTAATGGGTTGCTGGGTTGGGGGAAGGGTGGATGGGGGGTGGGGGGGGGGGGGAAGGGGTGGGGGTTTGTGGGCATGGTAAAACTTGTTTATTGCATCCAAACTTCATCAAACTTGGTGTAGTCATTGGCCTTCGAACTTGATCGAAATCTTAAGTTCATACGTCAAAGGTAAAGATCGCAACATGGCATGCAGTAAAGGCTTCGAGATACGATAGAGTTTGGGTCCTGATGATGATGATGATGATGATGATGCAAATCATCAGCAAACTTCGTATGATTATAACTTATGATCAGAACATGATGAGCAGGGTCAAAGGTCAAAGGGCACGGTGTCCTTCAAACCGATGTCATTGTGAGGGAATGTAGTGTACCGTAGTGCCTATTTTCATGTTTCCGTCAGTTGTTTTAACTTCGATATTTCATTTTACATTGTTCCCTTCTTTTTTCACTCATCACTTGCGAAATGGAATCTGAATAAAAGAAGAGGAAGAAAAAAACAACAACAACAACAGCAAAAAACATTATTGGCAACCAAACAGCAGGGGAAAACAATGAAGATTTTTTTTTTTTTTTTTTTTTTTTCACAAAGTATTAAAAAACACAGACAAGAGAGCAGGTTATGAAGGGAGAAATGGAAATAGTTTTGATCCTTGAAGGCTACTTTTCCTCCCCAGTTTTACCTTTTCCTGTCAATTCCCCGCTTGAAGAAACGAGAAGAAGCAGAAGCAAAATCTCCACAACACTTCCTTCTCACGCGATACTGACTTGCAATGAAAGTTACTGGGGGTGAGGAGGGGGGGGGGGGGGGGGGGGGGGGGGGGAGGTATTTATTACGTTTTTATGGAATGAACTGCAACTATGGCTCGTGGAAAAGAGAAAGGTGGCAGAATGGTTAAGACGCTGACGGGCGCAATAGCCGAGTGGTTAAAGCGTTGGACTGTCAATCTGAGGGTCCTGGGTTCGAATCACGGTGACGGCGCCTGGTGGGTAAAGGGTGGAGATTTTTACGATCTCCCAGGTCAACATATGTGCAGCACCTGCTAGTGCCTGAACCCCCTTCGTGTGTATATGCAAGCAGAAGATCAAATACGCACGTTAAAGATCCTGTAATCCATGTCAGCGTTCGGTGGGTTATGGAAACAAGAACATACCCAGCATGCACACCCCCGAAACGGAGTATGGCTGCCTACATGGCGGGGTAAAAACGGTCATACACATAAAAGCCCACTCGTGTGCATACGAGTGAACGCAGAAGAAGAAGAAGAAGAAGAAGGTTAAGACGTTTATCTGCCAATACAGAGTCCGTGAGGGTCTGGGTTCGATTCCCGCTATCGCCCTCTCTCCCATCAGTGGAAAAATCAAACTGAGCGTCCAGTTATTCGGATGAGACAATAAACGGAGGTCCCGTGTGCAGCACGCACTTGGCGCACAGAAAAAAGAACCCATGGCAACAAAAGTCTTGTCCCCTGGCAAAATTCTGAAGAAAAAAAAAATCCACTCTGATAGGTGCACAAACAAATACGCATGCACTCAAGGCCTGGCTAAGCGCGTTGGGTTATGCTGCTGTCAGGCATCTGCCTAGAGGGTGTGGTAACGCGTATACAAATATGGCTTGTCCCAACTACCTAGGCTAGAATTTGTGATTATTGTGGAGAGCGTCTTGCCCAAGGATCCCCCCCCCCCTCTCTCTCTCTCTTTATTGGCCAAGAAGGTTTCAGGACAGTCAGCGTTGGAATGGTCCCCAAAGGCTAACCAGCCAGCCCCCAAGCCTGAAGCAGCACTAAGCGCCAGAGCAACCTTGCCTCCTAGGAACTTTGAGAGCCATGGTCCATCACAAAGGTAAAAGCTGTAAAGGAGTTCCCACTGCAGTGGAGAAACCATTGATCATAGAGCTCTCACGTTGTTGTTGGTCGAGGTGTTCGTCTACAGTCAGTCTCTGATGTAAGCCGAGCGTTGAGCCTAAGAAACCATTCATGTCATCATGTATCAAAACCGTATGCTACTGATGTTGATAAAATGGAGACAGTTCGCGGAAGAGAGCGAGGATGGATGCATTGACTCTCTCTCTCTTGATGTAGATGATGCAGATTAGCAAGGACAGATTGGAAGAATGGGCCATGCCTAAAATCTTAATCCTTGAATAAAAAACGTTTTGAGTTCTCTCTCTCTCTCCAATGTGTTACATGTATTGTTATGTGATGTTTATATGATATAATGTTCACATACCCCTTCATAAGGGGCCTTGGCCTATACATGAATAAATCATCTTGAATCTTGAATCTCTCTCTGTTTCTTTTTTTTTGTTTTGTTTTGTTTTGTTGGGTTTGTTTTTTTGTCAAGCTACTGTGATCCGTAAAATGATTATGGACTAATCATTGTAGCTATAAGAGAGAGAGAGAGAGAGAGAGAGAGAGAGAGAGAGAGAGAGAGAGAGAGACAGAGAGAGAGAGACAGAGAGAGAGAGAGAGAGAGAGAGAGAGAGAGAGAGAGAGAGAACTCGAATATATTATTGAAGGTAAAAGGAAAAGCTGCAAAGTAGAGAGAGAGAGAGAGAGAGAGAGAGAGAGAGAGAGAGAGAGAGACAGTGAGAGAAACACACAGAGAGAGAAAGAGAGAGCGAGAGAAACAGAGAGAAAGAGAGAGACAGTGACAGAGAGAGAGAGAGAGAGAGAGAGAGAGAGAGAGAGAGACAGTGACAGAGAGAGAGAGAGAGAGAGAGAGAGACAGAGACAGAGAGAGAGAGAGAGAGAGAGAGAGAGACAGTGACAGAGAGAGAGAGAGAGAGAGAGAGAGAGAGAGAGAGAGAGAGAGGCATGTCTTCCTCGCCAGCATGCAGGAACAAAGCAGTAGCTCCACGCTATGAGTGACCCCAGTCTCACATCAGCCCTTCCCGGAGTGTTGGAAGCTGCTATCAACACGGTACAGTCGTTCACCCTCTCTCTGTGCCGGTGCAAACACACCTGATGCTAAAAATCAATACACAAACATCTCTCTGTCTCTGTCTCTCGCCCTCTCTTTGTCTGTGTATGTGTCTCTTTCTCACTGACATATACACACACCCCCACCCCCTCACCCAACCACTCAAACACATGCGCGCGCGCGCGAATACATTTCTTCTGAGAGTGCTGCAGTCAAATTAAAGGCTGTGGATATAGAAAAGGCACTACCATCGTTTTTTGCATGTTTTCCCCCACTCCCTACCACCACCCTTGGTAATTTTCTTTGTCTTTCGTATGAAGCTGACCGGATCTCATTTATATTGAAAATATTGTCATTCCGAACGAATGTGAGTGCGCGTGGCTAATACAGTTATACACGTGCGTAAAAACCTTCAAAAATGTCTCCCCCTCCCCTCCACACACACACACACACACACACACACACACACACACACACACACACGCGCGCACTCTCTCTCTCTCTTACTTTCTCTGTATGTCTGTCTCTGTCTCTGGGGGAGAGAAGAAGAGATTAGAGAAGACATAAAATGATTAAATAGGTCTCCAGTCCTTAGAAAAAAACATGAGCTGTGCAAATTGAAACATGAAGGAAACGAGAATATCAACAAGCCTTGCGTTATTAGTGCAAGAATTCCGAAGGAAACAGATATTCATGTTGCATTTCCCCTCCCCTCTCAGCTGACAGAAGGCATTACCTAGCCAATATATTATCTATGAAATTGATAAACTCATAGCTCTCTTTTTACTACACGTTACAATATTTTTTCATTCGTGTTGGGGATTGTTGAACAGTTCTGTGTTTTAGGTTTTTGTCTATGAATCGGGAATGCAAAGGACAAGCACAGACTAAAAAGCAGTGTTCTTCATTTCAGCCAATTCGCACAAGCTGTAAAGTTTGTCGTGTTCATCATTCAAAAGTGATTTGAATGCACCTTTTCCCCCCCAGAGGTTATAAATACGAGTGTCATCATACAATGTAATCCCTGTGATATTCTATGTTAT